>NC_073692.1:423489388-423593861 GCF_029784155.1 Uranotaenia lowii
TTATCCGGGTTTCGTATCTTTCTTTGTACCACCATCAGGCGTTATCTGGCTATCAAGATACTTGAAGCACTCGACTTTCTCAACCTATTGCCCAGCAACCATGAAACTGGAGGGATTTCCTGTGTTGATCTCCATCGACTTGGTCATTGACTTTGAGAACTGCTGCCTTGGAGCTTTCGGTGAGGTCGTCGAGTTTGCTCTGCAATACAATACCGTCTGCCAGGTCAAGGTCGTTTAGCTGCTCCATTGTCGAAGGATTCCACGGCAATCCTCGGTTCGATGCACAGTCGATTGATCCAGTCAGTACACAAATACGGAAATGTTCCGAAAATCAATCATTTTCGATCAGCCATGCTTCACTGCATTCAGAGCCAAAAACTCGAAGTAGTCAATTTTTCCTTCTTCATCCATGGCATGACAACGACGCTTCTGTATTTGAAACATTCCCGCAAAACATGATTTGGTAAAGAAGGACGCAAACTATCAGCAACGAACGTCTCGATGGTGATTGCCTTCCTTGATGGTTTTCAACCTTCTAGGATCACAACTGATATGTATCAGTTCTGAGCGATGCGTAAAGGTTTCCCGTAACTGTAAGTCTAAGAAAAACTTTCCTTAACTAGAGACTTAGCTTGGTGAAATTTCGGTACGACGAATTAAAAACGCGTGGTTTTAGAGTGACAATTATAATTCAAGAGTTCTTGTACAAAATTTGTGTGTTATATTTATACCTTCTTGGTTTGTATGTATTTGAGTTTTTGTGTAGAGTTACAAAGATAATGTATTGTGTTTTATGGGGGAAATAATTTGTATTTTGTAAGAACATATTCTGATAATCTCTGGAACAAAATTTGTTGCGGAGACATACCGGGCCCCGTTGAAACCGTCCGTTTCAACCTTCTTGAACAGCAGCACCTCCTTGGTCTCCAGTTTCGTCAGCATCGATGTCGTCACCGTCAGCAGTATCGACCGGCAGCACGCAGATTTCGGTAACAGCTCGGCGGAACACACCACGCGCAGTTCGGACCAGCACCACGCGCACCAGCCCATCTTCGCCTTTGATCGTTTCGTCTACTCGGCCGAGGTTCCATTGGTACGTGGGTAGATTGTCGTGTCGCAGAAGGACGAGCTTTCCCACGTCGACATTTTTGACCGCCTGTCGCCATTTGGATCGCTGTTGAAGTTGGCTAACATAATCTCTGGACCTGCGCCTCCAGAGTTGTTGTTGGAATCGACGTGTTTCTTGTAGTCTAGTCAGCCTTTTCACCGGTTCTGCTATTTCGGGCTCGGGGATTGAGAACAACGGTTCCCCAATGATGAAATGTCCTGGCGTCATCACTTCAAGGTCGTCGGGGTGGTCTGTGAGGGGGATGAGAGGCCGAGAGTTGAGGGTACCTTCTATTTGGCTACAGCTGTCGAGAACTCATCGTAGGTGTACGATCGTCCTCCGAATATGCGACGGGAATGGTATTTGAATGACTTAACCCCCGCCTCCCACAGTCCACCAAAATGTGGGGATCTAGCCGGAATGAAGTGGAACGAGATGTCCGAATCAAGACAATAGTTGTCCCATTGATTCGTGCGGAACTGCTGCAGGTACTGCTGACGAATTGCTTTCATTTCGGTGTTAGCGCCGACGAAGGTGGTTGCATTGTCGCAATGCAATTCGTGTAACCGACCGCGGCGACCCACGAACCGTTTGATCGCATTTATACACGCAGACGACGTTAGGTTCGGAACGACTTCGAAATGGACTGCCTTAACCGAAAGGCAAACGAATACCGCGACGTACATTTTTAGGCTTGCCCCCCTCCCGTACAACGGACGAACGTTAAATGGCCCGCAGTAGTCCAGACCACATCTGGAAAATACTCGAGCTGGAGTAAGTCGCACTGCCGGTAGAGGACCCATTTGTTGGTGTGCTAGTGTAGGTCGACAGCGAAAAAAAGTCACGTAATTTCTGACTATCTTGCGGACTAGGATTCGGCCTTGCAAGGGCCAAAAGCGCTGTCTCATCGTTGCAAGTAGGAGAGATGGTCCTGAGTGAGCAGTTTGCAGATGCAATGATCGTGCCAGCAGCAAACTTAGTTTTCCGTCGGCTGGGAGAATGTATGGGTGTTTTGAATCGAACGATTTGTTCAAATTGCGCAATCGACCGTCCAAACGTAAAAATCCTTCGCTGTCGTAAAGAATATTCATGCCCTTAAGAGGCGATTTGGCATGAATTTCTAAGGGTGTATTTGATTTTTTACTCACTTGCACTTGATGGAGCTCTGCTTGGAAGCCACTAGCTTGTTCGAGACGTATCAACGCTTTCAATGCGTCTTCAATTTCCGACGGAGTCAAAACTCCAACACGACGAAAACCAACTGGCAGGCGAAAATTGTGGTAGAAACGAAGGCACCAGGCAACGACCTTCAGCAGTCGGCTGAGTTCGGCAAATCGTGAGAGCAACGAGTCATCTATTGGAGTAGCCAACATTGCGACAGTGTAACGTTGACGCTTTTCAATGTTCATCTCGTCTCGGTCCACAGACTGAAGGTTGGAGGTTGGTAAAACAGGTGGCCAGAACTCCGGAGCGGCCACGAGAAAGTCTGGTCCATGCCACCAAAGATCGTTGTCGAGAATCTGGGAGGGCCATGCCCCTCTAGAAAGGATATCAGCTGGGTTGACATCGGTGCGAATGTGTCTCCACTGGGAGTTTTTTGTTGACCTCTGTATTTCGGCAATTTTATTCGAGACGAAGGGTTTCCAATCTGGGGGTGGAGATCGAATCCAGTGTAGCACGACAGTTGAGTCGGACCAAAACACCGTTGGTCCATCGAATTCTGTTGTTGTCCGTAGTTTCTCCATCATCTGGCTGGCTAGAACTGCCGCACACAACTCAAGTCTCGGAATGGTCAGATTGCGAAGAGGTGCGACGCGAGACTGAGCGATCAACAGCTGGCTATGAGTGCGATCATCTGATCCCTTGCTTACCACATACACACAGCATCCATAGGCACGTTCCGACGCATCGCAGAAACAATGCAATGTGAACTCATTATCGACGTTAGCCAAAACACGACGGGGGATGGAGAGACGTTGGAGATCTTGTATACCATCACGAAATTCATTCCACCAGGAGCGATCGTCTTCGGAAAGTGGAGCATCCCACTCGACACTTGCAGCCCATAGTCGTTGCACGAACACTTTACAGTTGACTACTACAGGCCCGACGAGACCATGGGGTCATACAATTGCGACATTTCGGATACTACCACACGTTTCGTAACTGGGTTGGCGGTACACAGCGACGGAATTTTAAAGCTGAATGTATCTGTTTGGAGGTTCCACAAAAGGCCAAGAGTTTTTGTTGTTGTTGTGGACTGACCGATCTCGGTCTTCGACGAATGATTCCAAAGTTCTTCGGGGACATTTTCGAGAACCTTTGGTTGATTACTACACCACTTGCGCAAAGTGAAACCAGCTATTTTCAGCATCACTACAAGTTGACGACAGGCTTCGGTTGCTTCGGCTAAATCATCGTATCCAGCTAATGTATCATCCACGTACGTTCGATGCTTTACGATTGAGGAGGCGAGAGGGTGATCATGATGATAATCGGCAGCAAGCTGGTTGAGTACGCGCGCGGCATGATACGGTGAACTGGCTAGACCGTATGTCACAGTCTTGAGTTGGTAGACTTGGGGGGGTAAGGAGGGATCTTTTCGCCAAATGATCTGTTGATATTTTCGGTCGTTTGGATGCACCCATACTTGGCGAAACATTTTTTCTATGTCTGCAGTGAAGACATACTTCGGCTTTCGAAAGTTGAGAACTGTAGATAGAAGAGCCGGTTGTACCATCGGGCCTGTGTGGAGAACGTCGTTCAGAGACAGCTGACCCGATGCCTTGCAGCTAGCATCGAACACGACTCGTGTTTTGGTGGTGGTATTATCAGGGCGTCGCACTGCATGGTGCGGAAGAAAGAACTGCGGGCCCGCGACGCGACGGCACACTTCCATATGGCCCAACATCACATACTCCTGCATAAATTTCTCGTAATCTTCTCGCAATTGCTGATCAGCTGACAGCCTCTTCTCCAATAGCAGAAAACGACGAACAGCTGTGCTGTATGAGTCACCCAACAATGGAACTAGTTCTTCGCGAAGAGGTAGTCGAACCACATATCGGCCGTCGTCACTCCGCGAAAACGTTTTTTCGAAGTGCGTTTCTACCTCCTTTTCATCCGCGGTTAGCGCTTTTCCGACGTCGAAATTGTCCACTTGCCAAAATCGTTCGAGTTGTTCGTTTAAGTCCGGTGGCTGCATTATGGCGGTGTTGCATATCGATGTGTTCACGGATTGGGAAATTGATTTTCCGGACACTACATACCCCAGAACTGTGCGCTGTAACAATGGCAGTCCTTCGCCAAGGAGGATTTGGTGTGATTCGAGAAGCGAGAAGAACAGTTCAGCGCCAATTAATAGATCGATTCCGTGGGTAATATTGAATTTCGGATCAGCAAGAGAAATGTTGCGAGGCATTTTCCAGTCAGAAATATTAACGTTCCGACTGGGCAAACAAACCGTTAGTTTGGGCAAAACGAGACAGTCGAGTGTAAATTCGATTTGATTGAAGCGAGAAGTGATTTTTGCATGTACTTTATAATGGACATTAACTGTTGCTTGTCCGATACCGCAGATGGGTAAGTTGATTTTGTTGCGCTTCAGATCCAAATGTTGACATAACGATTCGGATATAAAATTTGATTGCGATCCACTATCGAGTAAAGCGCGTGCGAGGTGATAATTACCGTGGCGATCCAATATTCGCACCAGAGCGGTAGATAGAAATATAGTGGCATTTTCCGGAGAAGTGACTTGTGTGAGTGATGTGGGCTGTTCTTGGGGGGAAGGTGGTTCATTTTCGAATGACGACGAATATTGCTGCGACGCGAGAAGAGGGCATTCGACAACCTGCTCTTCCGACCGTGAGAGCAACCCAAACGACGATTCACCACTCGATCGGGTGTGGGTAACCGGCGACGACGAATTTGATGCACACGATCGCACCACCGGCGGTGCTCGCGATACCAAGAACGATTGTGCTGATGACGTGTTGGTAGTCACAGCAGTCGACACAGCTATGCAGGTTTGTGGAGTCTCACTTTCATTTACTTCTTCAGAAGTTGTGCCATTAAAGTTTCGAGGAGGGAGATGAAGCAATGTATGATGTTTCTTGGCACAACTTCTACACACACTACTGCGACAGTCTTTCGCTAAGTGCCCACTTCTCAAGCAATTAATACAAAGACGATGAGTTTTCACAAAGTCTAGACGAGAGTTCGGAGTAAGCTTGAGAAAAGTGGGGCACTGCGAGAGTTGATGTGCCTGTTTACAACTTAGGCACTTCACAACATTTTCCGACACGACATGAGATGCAGAGGATTTTCCTCTAGTGTTCTTCATTTGCACACTTGTGTTCGTGTTGGTTAACACTTTGCACTTTTGGAGCATTCGAGACCTCTTATGGATGAACTCATACAACTGGAAGTAAGTGGGAGATTCCTGTTCTTGGCACTGCGTTTCCCACTCCATCAGGGACTTTTCATCGAGTAAGCTACTCAAATGCTCGACGAGAAATGAGTTCCAGTGTTCACTAGACTGCTCCAACTTATCGAGAATTCCCACGTGTCGGTTGAACTCATCAGCTAATTCAGCCAATCCAACGGCAGATTCCCGCCGCATTGCGGGGATTTTCAAAATGGCTGACATATGACGCTTTATAAGAAAGTTTTTATTCTCGTATCGATCACAAATTGCTTTCCACGCAATCGCGTAATTGTCGGCGGAGATCGCGATTGAGGAGATGATACGAGAAGCTTCACCCTTCAAGGAACCACGCAAATAGTTCAATTTTTGCACAGGAGATATCAGATTGTTCATATGAATCACTGATTTGAAAAGATCTCTGAACTCGATCCATTCTTCGGGATTCCCGTGGAATTCAGGGAGTTTTAGTTCAGGAAGTTTCACGGAAAGAGTGGGGTTCACAGGGGGCACGACACTTTCGGGAATTCTTCGGCTAAGGACAGGTGATGCAGATCTCGGAATTTTACTATTTAGCGAGGCTTTCAGCTCGTAGTACAGAGTCTGAAATGTTTGTCGAGATTCTGCGAACACTTCTTCTTCACCCTCCATTAGCTCGATTTCTTCTTGGACGCTTTCGAAGCTCATCCAAACGCTCGATTCGCACTGGAACTTGATTTGCTTGTTCCACAACGTAATTGGAGTCAAACTCCTGGATCAATTTAGCAGATCCCAAAATATTGTTTCTTCTGCGAATCAGCGTTTCTAATGGCAACGTATTCTTTTTCACGACTTTCTTTGACGGAGCCTTTTGTGAGCCAATATCACTCTGTTAACCACTTTTTTCACGAAATTTCACAATTTTACAGTGGCAGCAACTCTAAGCTGGATTCTTGCAATTCTATCGCGAATTTATCAACGGTATCGAATAAAGAACTAACACCGACGACAATTGGTAAGGTCGGGCTAGGATTATGAGGAACCGTAACTTCACTACACGTGGTTGCTCTTCCAGCACAATTTTTGGGAATTTCTTCTCGGGTTTCGGCACCAGAATGTTAGCGACATTATCCGCGCACTGTAAACGACGATTTTACTGGAAAATTTATGCTTCCCGTAACTGTAAGTCTAAGAAAAACTTTCCTTAACTAGAGACTTAGCTTGGTGAAATTTCGGTACGACGAATTAAAAACGCGTGGTTTTAGAGTGACAATTATAATTCAAGAGTTCTTGTACAAAATTTGTGTGTTATATTTATACCTTCTTGGTTGGTATGTATTTGTGTTTTTGTGTAGAGTTACAAAGATAATGTATTGTGTTTTATGGGAGAAATAATTTGTATTTTGTAAGAACATATTCTGATGATCTCTGGAACAAAATTTGTTGCGGAGACAGTTACAATATGATTTTGAATTTTTCGTTTTGCGTAAAAGCACAAAATTATTACTAAGAAACTGCAATGAACTGTCCAGCATTTCATTCATGATTGTCTATCAATAACGAACATTATGAACAATGATGCGAGGATAGACGGTAGTGAATGATTCTGGGAACGACGTTCAAAATATATGTCGATCACCGTTGATTAGCCACGTGACGAATAGCAACGGTAGCCCCCGATGCGGCATTGTATATTTTTATGTATCTAGTTAGTGTTTATGTTCGACAAACATTCAACGAATACGATTACCACGTGCGTATCACAGCACTCGGATGTGTAAGTATTCTAGCTTGAAACGAATCCTGATTGCTTTTGTTGGACGATTTTCCGAACATTGAAATACGGTGTTAGCTTTCTCAATTCTTCGCCTATAACCCGAAGATAGCTGGGGCTAATGTTCATTATTTCTTTTGTGTGAGTACACTCATTTGTTTTGCCACGCATTTGATAAACTTCAAAAGTTTTTCAACGAATTGTGTCGTGTGCTTTAGTGGTTCATTTGTTCTTGTCCACCCTCTACTTGACTGCATAATCGATTCAACACGGTACCGCAGTCGACATTGGCTATCGAGCATTTTGCAGGTGAACTACTACTGGCCTAACTAGAAGCAAGGGAAGAATGTTACCAATTGATAAGTGCATATGACAAATTATAGAATCGCTTATATGTTAACAAACATACATGGATTCAAATTTACACCTCTGGTTTGCTAACATCTAGTGCTGCGTGTTCAAGAACGGCAACAGCCTGTCATTATGCCTGACTTATGAATTCTTAATATCATTTGAAAAAATATCAAAAGCTCGGTTCCCCTGAAAAGCTGTCCATTATTTTCGAACCAGTGTCATGGCAGGCAAAGCAAAAAAAAGAAATTGGACTCATGGATTGGGTCCTGAATTTAAAACGATCATACTGGGACCACCTCTTTACCCGAGAGAGCCTATTCAGCATGCAAGTGATTCACCTAGAGTTAGACAAATCTGGCCAAAAATCAAAGAAGCGTTGAGAGATTTAATCGATGAGTACTGCATCCGAAGCACAATTCACGGTATAAACTACATAGGATCAAAACGATCGATTTTGGAACGATTCTGGTGGTTAGTGGTATTTGTTGGGTCGATCTACGGTTGTTCGCAGTTGATCCAGAATGTCTACAGAAAATGGCACGATCATCCAATTATCTTGAGCTACGACGAAACGCCCTTGCCAGTGTGGAAAATCTCCTTTCCAGCTGTAACAATTTGTCCGGAAGCGAAGATGGAAGCTGAGCTATTCAATTTTACTGACGCATTTTATCGCTACGCACATGGTATTCCAAACCATGAGCTGGATGCCAACAAGCTTAATATGTTGATGGGAATTCTGCAAGTGTGTGACAGTTTTTTCCATTCGCACGATCTGTTCCAAGGACTCTATCTTACTTATAATTTGAGCGTAGATGTTCCATCTGTGTTGAAAAAGTTGATTCCAGACTGTTTTAACACTGTTTTGTTGTGCAGATTGCTCCAATGGGATTGTAAAAATAACTTTTCGGAAACTCTCACAGAGGATGGTATCTGTTACACTATAAATGGGTTTTCTCAAAATGATATGTTTAAACCTGGCGTCCTGCATAATGAATATGTTTACCTTAATGAAACGAAATCATTAGCTAACTGGAGCTATATGTTGGGTTATTCACTTGGTGCATCAATGAACACCTACCCAATACGAGGTCCAGGATCCGGTTCTAAAGCTGCTATGTCGCTAGATTTGTCAACCTTCTACAAAAACACGGATATATACTGTCGTGCTTCTCAGGGTTTCAAGCTCAGCCTTCATCCTCCGCATGTTTACCCCCGAATGTCTAAAAACTTCATTTTGTTAACTCCAAAGCGCGACATGACCATATCCATTCGACCTCGGATCATAATCACTGCTCAGGAGCTTAGAATCTACACTCCCGAAAAACGTAACTGTTACTTTCCTGATGAGCGAAGCCTGATGTTCTTCAGAGATTACGAAGAGAGTAATTGTGAGCTCGAATGCCTTACCAACTATACACTGAAGCAGTGTGGCTGTGTTAGATTTTCGATGCCTCGAACAGCGGCAACCAGAGTTTGTGCGATGCACGAAATGCGATGCCTTGAACGGGCTGAGCAGTCGCAGTTTAAAGGTTCCAATTCCGGAGAAGATTTGGCAAACTCCAAAAACTGCAACTGCATGCCTGCCTGTGACGCTATACAGTATGATGCAGAAAGTACGATAACTACGAACGAATTTGGGAAAACTATTGCTTTGAGGATGTTGATCTTTGATCCAGAGAAGGTGGATGAAGTAATCAAGTAAGTTGTTCATTGGCATTCGATGATATCCACTGTAAAAGTGAACATTTTTTGGCGAATTTCATTACATGAAAGTTTATCACGACCACGAGCGTGATTTAAATCAAAAGAATCCTTCAATCATCTTATCAAGTTGTTCATCCCTCCAAGGTGTTAGGGAAATCAACTTATTAATCTTACTTTTTTCAGAAAACAAATTTCGAAGGTGGAAATTTTCTTCACCGAAGCCCAATACATAACCTCGGAGCGGAGTGAAATATTTGGCATGACGGATCTGATTGCTGGCTGTGGCGGAATCCTAGGACTCTGCCTTGGGGTCAGTTTTTTCAGCATCGTGGAGCTGCTCTACTACTGTCTGGCTCGTCCCGTCATGATGGTGCACGATCTGCAGCAACATGGAGATCGATACGTGTCGGGATCTGGACTTGTGAGGAAAGCGGAATACTAATGGACGATTGTTTTGTTTTTAATTAAAAAATATCTTAGTGTTTTTATGTCAGCTTGATGTGGTTTTAAAAATATTAAAAAGCTTCTTGTTCAAAATGTACATAGCTTCCAATTATTTCAATTGCATCAAAGTTGATAACGGTCATCATCATTCTATTATTTCCCTGAAAAGAGTAGGTAATAACTAAAACCTACACAGACTTTTCCGTTGTGTTGATTCATTTGCATTTTTTTTTTCTAAAAAATTCCTGCAGTCATAAGAGAGACACAAAAAAACATACCGTGACGATGTAAATCCGAACACATGCTAACGAAAAGCAATGAAACGCATTTCCGTCCGTCAAATCAGAACCAAACCGTTCATTCATCAACGGCAAGCAAACATTTCCGTCATAGAAAAACCTGACAGGACACACAGGAAGCAGAAAGTGTAACACAAAAAAACGATCCACATCCGGCAGCAGGACAACGGACCCTGCCCTAATAGAATAACCGTCTATCGATTTCAATTCAATTAAGTTAATCAAGTTATTTCCAATCCAATAAAATTCAATCCCTGCCCTAGGAACGAGAGACAGATAGACGATTGTAGGGATTGAGAGCGAGATAGACAGATTCAAAGCAACAAGAAGGGGGGACTCGTTCTTTTTGGCCGTGTTCAATTTTATGATCGTCATCAGATTGGATGGGAGGATTGATGTCTGGTCGATGAGAGATGGTCGAAAGGGTTTGCTTTTTGGACCGAGTCGAGTATCTACTAGGTAAAGTGAGCTTGTAGGGATTTCGAATGAATGAAGAAGGGCTTCACCGAATTTATGGTTGAAAATTGGGCTCGCTAAAATGGGAACAATGGATGGGTTTTCCGGGAAAATTCCGGATCATCAAGGTGCTTCGTACATCACAGGGTTTGCTTTTTACCTCAAAAGTAGAATATTTATCAAAAGCAGATTTTTTTTTTTATTTATGAGAATGTAAAAAAAAGAGTAAAAGGTAACGTATAAGGGTATATACGGACGATAGTATTGGCGAAAAATTGGCCTCAGCCATAACCTCAAACTTTGATTTGCTGGCGGCCTCACCAGTGATGCTAGGTGCGTTACTAAAATCAGTATTTGCTTGTTTTAAACTAACTATAATACTTCTGAGTTGATGAAATTTTTTAACTATCAACAGCTAAATGTTTGAGTTCATTAAGGGGCGTCTCTAAACGGATGAAGATAAGCCATCTTTTGCTAATGAATTTTCAAGGTGAATTCAAAACATCTGAAATATATTTTCATGTACTGCTTGGTTGATTAAAAAAAATGGTTTCTAACTTCTAAAAGAATGCAAAATCATTCACTGTTACAAACAAGTAAATTAATGAAAGCCCCGACTATGTTGAGTTTGAAAATAATCGCCTACATGCTCTGATTATTTCAAACATATCCACATAATTCGATACTTCGTTAAAGAGAGCGATACAGTAAGTTGTTATTTCGTTCAGATAAATGATGCGTTTAATTTCACATTCGATAGAAATCTATGGGAAAGTTGTAAAATTCTCAGTACTCATGAAAAGGTTTTTCAATAACATTCCATTAGAAAAAATATAATCATTTTCCTAATATCAATGCACTTGGCAGCCCTGAACACCCATAAAAATCAAAACACGAACACCTGTGTATCGCTTTTCCACAGGGCGAATTTGTCGATATAAGTGCTGGAAAATCGCGTTTACCGTGCGCCCTTCTCAAAAATCGATTCTGTTCTCCCATGGTTTCAGGTTAGGGCTGAGGCCTCCTGCTAAGGTGGTGTTCGTGTAGAACTGTCAATATATCCTAATACTTGAATACCTTCTTAAAAGCAATCAGTTCAGTTGAATGCTTTATTTGTTTGTCCTTCTTTCGCGAATGAATTTGAGAACTGCCATAATTATCAAAAACGCAAAAGACAATCGACAAACGCAAAACGAGTTTGTTTGAGAAAAATATGCAAATATTTTCAATCCGTCCATGCATAGAAAATTCCTCGAGTGGTGATCACTATCAATTATATTTCGCCATTTCAAAATGTTGAAACTTTTTTTCTCCTCACCACGCATTCTAGTGCAACATTCTTGGTGTCAGAAACAAAACGAATTTTTGACTTTTCGAAAAAGTTTGTTTAAAATGTTTCCCACTCATCGCCTGGGGTGCTTCAGAATACAGCATCGTTCTTCTGCGCACTATAATTGAACGGAAACTGCCAAGGAAGAGATATCTATAGCCTTAAAATTTTAAAATTGTTTAACAGTGTTTGAAAGTTGACCTTGCTTGCAGCAGCAATATATGTGCTTGACATCCTCTGCGGGACATGATAAACTTTTTATTCCCAGAGGAAAATGAATTTCCGCCCCCTGAATATTTAGTGTCATAAAGTTTATAGTTCATACTTCCAGTGAAAACACAAAAAAATGACTTCTTTATTTCTCTTTTTTCTACCATCATATGCTCAGAAAGGACAAATTTCAATTGCTGCAACACTTGAAAATAATCATCAATCTTGACGAGAAACATCGAAGCTTGGCAATCTTAACTCCGGAACCACTGGATATAATTCAACAAATTAAGTTTCTTTGAGTTACCAAATATTTTGGTTATAATTTTGTCAAACATAGTTTAAGTTTTTAATTTATTTCATTCGAATTATGCTTCTTAGTGTAGCACAGTTACAGCGAACGAAAAAAAAACAAGATATCTCGTATTTGGTCCACAATGTGTTAATTGGCAGTTTGAATTCTATAAATTTTTGTACTTAAAAAAAAGTTTTGGATTGGTTGTTCTTCGGACGTTTCTCGGTGAGTTTTTTAAATGATAATAAAACAGATTTACCAGTTGTCCATACGTTTCGAGCTATTTTGGCATTCGATCTTCCTCTATGGATAAATTGATGGCCAGCATCGTCTAAACTATTTTGATTTTGGACAAATCGAAAGCTTGGAAAAATCGAAATTCAAAATAAAAAAAAAAAAAAAACTTGTTCATGAACGTAATAAGACGTTGTACGACGAAATAAAAGAACTATGCACACTATTTCAATCACTCATTATGAATAAAATTTGGAATTTAAGCATGATTTTATTTAATCAACTTGCCAAAGCCCAAACTCGCCATTAGACGAGGTTCACTTTAATCGGCATAAAACCAAGCCATTCAGAGTTTTAACTTACTTTTTGTGCACTTTGCTTTGAATAACGTTATTCTAATAATCTACATCAATGGCAACTGTTTGATAAGCAGTTGTGAAAAGCTACAGCTTAAAGAAGCCTCAAAACATGAAAACTAAGACTTGCACCAATTTTTTTATTAAGTCATTGTTTTTTATACTTTATGATAAACTATTGAAAGTTGGGTCTAAAAGTTTCAACCATTTTGAATTGCCAGAACAATTTTATCAAATAATATATTCAATTATAGCTATGTATGTTTCAACACTTGGGAAAAGGTGGTTGAAATGTGTAAATTTTACAAGCGATAAAGTACTAAAAATCTAGTTTATTAGCCTCTGTTGTTATGCAATTTAAAAAAAACCGTTGGAAAATTACTCCAACGATAAATTTTTTTCCTAGAACAAAGCTAGTATCAAACTTAAAACTGAACTATTGTGAAAAAAATCTGGCTTTTAGATGGCCAAAAAGAACGCATAAATCTCGCACATTTTTAGCTTTTTGAACGTATTACAGAACTGAAGCCAAACCAAATCCACTAAGGTTTTGGAAGTCAAAATTCATCAATTGATGTCGCGAAGTTCATGATGTCAGACTTTCTCAACTTATCATTGGGTCGCCTGAAGAAGTTTTGCGTTCTGAAAATTGAGCCTAAAGATAAGCAAACTGGCCAGTATTGAACACTGCAGAACAAATTTCGTCGAGATTTCAGTGTGCTGTCAGAAGTTTCATAACATTTGGAACACACTATATAACAGAGGAATTTTACTGTTTTTACTCTATTCTTATCGAACAAACAAAACTTGACCAGTCTATAACAATAAGAAAAGACAAAATTATCTGAATCGCTGTCAAAATATAGCAAAATTTAGAAAAAAAAACTTTTTTAGTTTAAGGGTGGTCCAAAATAGGTCCAAAGGGTGGTCCAAAATAAAAACCTGGTGGTCCAAAATACTGACCAGAGTAATGATTGAAGAAACGTGTTTTTAGGCTAAAATCTTGTTACATTGCAACAAACGGCGATATTTTTTGATGGAAAAAGCCTTGATCTTCGTAATGAACGGACAAAGCAGTCGAAAATTGTAACATATGCTTTTTTATTCCAGAAAATAGCATAGCCACTTACCAAAGCGGTCCAAAATAGGTCCGTTACCCCATTATCCTCAAAAGAGTTTTTAAAAAGGAAAAAAAGATCTTCAACAATAATCCAGGGCCGTAGGAAGTGGCGGCTCATAGGGAGGGTTTTGATGACAAAACTTTTTCTATAACATTTTTGCTTGAACAATGCACACATATCTTATATTTAAAAAATAATATGGTTCCATATTATTATTCAGGTTTGAATGATTTATCATTTAGAGTTGGTAATTTATTTAGAATCTTAAAATTCAAAAAATTAGTCCTAGATCTTGCCAAATTTTGAATGAAATTTAAAAAAAAAAAATAATAGATTTCAAGGTTAAATTTCAAGAAAACTTTTTGCATTTACTCAAATAAGTAAGTAATATGCTGGTTATTTTTAACCACGAACATAAGTATTTTGCGGTTCGATCAGATTTATTTTATTTTCTTAAAAACAACATTAAAACTCGAGATTAGAGTATGAATAATTGTTATTTTTATGAAACCAATAAAATGTATTTCCAGCTGTATTCCAACTTGAAGATAAAGTTCAAATTCTTTCACCAGCAAAAAAATTATAATTAAAAATTTATTTCATTATAAGAATCTTGAAAATATTTTTAATAATTTAAATCTAAAACTTTCAAACAAATTATTCTTCAAAATGATGATCTGAACTTTATTTTATATTTGGGATTTCATTTGGTTTGTGGTTCAAAACTGACTCTGATTGAATTCAAAATTTTGATTTTGAATCCTAAATCAAAATTATTAAACTACGAACTCCTGCTTTACTTTACTTCAAGCAAAATCTTATTCTGAGTTTTAATTTTTTTTTATTTTGATTCTAAAAATAATGTTCAAAATCAATTTTTGAATCTAAGTTCCAGATAACAATTCTTACGAATAAATTGCTATCCGAAAAACGTAATTTATATCATAACCCTTTACTGGAGATCTCTTAGGTAGGAACAAATATCAATTTCTTCATTTGTCTCTCCCCACCCCCCTTCGAAATTTCCAAAAATCCCAAAGGGGGAAATAAATAATGTTTGAAGTATTTTTTTGTAAATTTCGATAAAAAAAAATCAAATATCTGAAAGATTACATGACCAAAAATCAAATGTGTAACGATGAGGGTTATGTATCCTTTTATAATCTTGATTATATTGAAATTTTTCCATAAAAAATTACTTGATTTATAGGTTTTGTGCAAAGATATTGTATGCAATTTTGTTTCACAAAAGCTTTCGTGCAATTTATTTTAATTTATTTACTATTCGCATTATTTTTTATTATAACAACCCCCCTTAACGATGTTCCAACTCCGAGTGACAAAAGAAGGACTTGAAATTTATTCCGGCCTTATTTGAATTCAGAATTTCTAGATTTCATTCTGAATTCTTTTTTCAGTTATTTCAGAAATTCAAATTGTGAATTTAAACGAAAGTTGCGAATAATGACACTGTTTCAATTCGATGACCGTGCCAAGGACACGTCGATAGGGGGGGAGGGGGGTTCCGAAATTCAAATTTTGCCAGAAATAATAACAAAACCAAAAATGCTGAATAACTAAGGAAATTGGTAACTTAAACCATTTTCATATTCATGCCCATCACAAAAACTCGAAAAAAAAAAAAATTGATTTTTCTTATACGATTCAATTTATAAATTTTCTAATTTATCCCTTCGTTTCATATAGTAACAAATTTGCAACAATTATTGTATGAAAAAAGTGAAAAATCGTATTTAATTTTATTTCATTTTCTTGATGTACTCATCATTTTCAACTGTTAAAAATGATTTTGAAGGAAATATAAAAAAACATGAAATGAAGGGTTATAAAAAAATAAAGGCGTTTTTTTTATAATACCATCACGTATAAACAGTCGGTCGAAATGATGTGAAATTTGTATCCGACGGTTTTTCCATCCCACTTTTTATGTAAAGAAGGCTGATTCAGGAGCACGATGAAGTTAAGGACGTGTAGATGGAGTAATACATTCATAACGATTTACTAATTTAAAAGAAAATCGAAGTTTACCGGATCTGCTAGTTTAATTTATTTCAAGAGTTCCAGTGATCAAAATCTGAGATTAAATTCTTTTTTTTTTCAAATTCTTCCAGTTATAAAAATAATGAGTTGAGTTCATGTTAATTTTAGTTCACAATAAAACCTTAATATATTTAGAATACAATATGATCCACGCATCAACACTGACAAAGTACAGGTTGGGAAATGGATGATTTTTTAATGACCAAATACGAAACTGATGAATATAAATAAAGGAATTCCAAGTCTTGTTTTAAACATTAAAAAGCAAAAAAAATACAAATTTAATTTTACATGGCGCATTTCAATTGAGTCGCTATTTCGAATCATTTTCTGCATATTTAATTGATTATTTCAAAGATCATGATCAAATAAAAAAGATGATGGAAATAAATAATGATAATGAAAATAAGTGAAACGTTTATAAATTTGAAGCGTCGTAATAGTTCAAAATATCAAGCTCTGAATATTTTGTCGTCGTTGATTGAAATACTGAGTTCTGGAAAGGACTAAAGCAAGTAAAAAGTTTTACTTATTGAAAATTTTTGCTTATATTCTTTTTAGAAGATCATGTTTTCCGAACACAAAAATTCAGAGTTGAAAATTAAAGACAGACTTTTTAAAAATATTCTAAATAAAATTTTTTAGTTTTAATATAAAATTTAATAAATTTATTTGAAAATGAACTGAAAACTGAAAAATAAATTAGACCAATTTAAATGAAAACTGAATTTATAATATCAATTGAATTTATCGGTCTTATCGACAACAGATATCTTCTTTAAGAAATAGCATTTTAAGATTATGAAAATGAAAATTACCCATTATACCCTTATCTCTCCTACCTATTTGTCATTCTTTGCTCGATTCTCCGTCAAAAGCCATAGGCGTAACCTTCATGTGGGAGTAATTTGTGAAGAAACTGAATTATTTGAACTGTTCTTTCCATACCATATTCTTACTATCCTCATACTTTTTCATGGACATTAGACTGGGTCGATTTGAGGTCATTTTGAATTTCTCAAATTCTGGGGTCTAAAAAGCTGCGTTTTGGTTCAAAGCTCATCCATGATTTCTTACAGAATTTTTAAGTTACGTTAATATGATCAAATTTTAGTCTTTGTGGATTGTATGGGAACATTTAATATTTCTTATTGAAAAGTCCACATCATTTTTGTTTCTTCTGTGGAGCCAAGCTTATGGGTTTTATGCAAACTTCTAATTTCTCAGAAGGAAATTGTCCGCTGAATAATTTTGTCCACCATCATAACTTCATAACTTCATATCTTACTAAATTAATACTTATGAGTTTATGGATGAGGGCATGTCTTTTGGCATTGAAAAAACCAATAAATTGCCTCGCGAGGTATTGCATGACAATGAATTTATTATTTTCAAGGCCAAAAGACATACCACTGTAAAACAGCTAATAATTTTTTAAATACGAAGTAACGATCTTGGACAAATTGTTTCTTTAAAGAATTTATAAATTAGCACAAAAACCACAAGCACGCTCGGCTCCACAGAAGATACAAAAAATATGTTGATTTTCAGTACAAATTATTCAATTATCCCATACATACCTAAAACTTCAAATTTACTCGTGTAAACGTTACTTAAAAATTCTGCAAAAAACCATGGATAAGTGTTAAACCAAAACGAAGCATTTATAAAATTTTTCTCAATATATCGTTACACAGAAAATTTTGAAAAACAAGGCCTGATTTATCTTTCATCTTGATGAACAGTTGGAATTCTGCTTATGTTCATACTCATACGCAAAGAGCAAAGAATTGTAATTATACATCGCAAAAAACTCTTTCCCCTAGGTTCTCTGTTATATCGTTTGATTATATCTGACCAGTTTGAAACATTTTTGATTGAAATTGATTGATTAGCTCTCATAGGTATTTTCTAGATTCAAACCTTCGCGACAATTATCCTATAGCGGTGGCTCCATAGAGAAAGATTCAAATCTATAAAAAATAATTATTGTTATGAAAGGAAAAGCATCGATATGTAAAATATGTAAAATTGCTGTTTCAGGTGTTGCACATTCAACAAAGCACTGTTTCAGTAAGTACTTTAATTTTGTCAAAATCAATAATTTGCGTACGAAGTCCAAAGTTTTTTCAGTTCCTGCAGTATAAAGCGATTGACGTTTGAAAACATATATCTAGATAATAAGACTCTTCACCTAATTAAGTTCTTGAGGTTAAATTACCATTATCTTTCAGCAATTGTTAAAAATCTCTAAACAGTAAATTTCTTTTGAAGAGCTTTGAGCATCTGAATCCATGGTCCATTCTTGGGTCTGATTTTTTCCGAGAAAATCTCATCAAGTTGGTTCAATCTCATACAGGTCCTTAAATATTGTGTTGAAACTGTTAAATGGACAACGGATGTGGTTACTTTTTGAACCATGAATAAAGGACCAAGATGTATTCTATCTATGAATGTTGAGACACTTGAATGGATACTGGATCATCATCAGTATTGAAATCACGTATTCCTCTCCAACTCATTCACCGAACAGAAAAATAATGAATGACTATTCATTTAAGACCTCAACAGCCTTTTATTTTCTCACCGTAATGTACGTTAAAAAAAACCTTAAAATCTCTAGAAAAGGTCTACTTACTGAATATGTTTACGAATTGTCGGCGCACAATTCACATTCCTCCAACTAGTCGTCTCTTGTCCGGGAATGATTAATGTTGTTTTGCGTTTGGCTGGGATTTTATTATTCCAGCTTGAAGGTACCTACTGAAATGTTCGCTCGAACATTTGTCCATTTCACAGACTCTCAGACGAAATGGAATTGCGAAAATTTCCCATTTTTCTTACATTTCCGTTGTACCGAGGAGAAAACAAAAAGAAATCCCGCAACTTGGGGGTAGGTACTCGCTTTCATTCGTTTGCCCGGTACTGACCAAGACAATTTCTTGACGGTTTTTTGTGTTGCATGAAAAATCGAGAAAGAGGCAACAACAGGAAAAAAAAATCTCTCCCCAAACAACACTTTCTTCAGACGAGAGAAGGAAAACCCCTCTAGCCAGGTATTGGAGAACTTTTCCCCGGAGGCTCGTTTTCTAATGCTGGTGTGTTGTTCCGTTGCTTTTTGTTCTTTTCACTATGGAAAACGGAATTCTTTACACAATTCTGATGAACGAAGCTGAAGCTGCTGATGATGATGATGATGCTGATTATAAAGTTGATAGATAAATCTCGTTTTTGGGATTCTTGACGATACTTCTGGATGTTCCCGGTGGACTGTAAATTGAACAGAGGAATTTTGCTGTTTGGTTTTGTATACGCTTCACGTTCTTCAAAGCCTGTTTTTGATTGGTTTAAAAGTTGGACTTATAATAGAAGATTAGAATTTGTTGTTTTATTTTATCATATTTTTTAAACAGTGGTTTTGAATCTTGTGTCTCGAAGATTGAATTGTAAGAATGTATAAACTATCACGAAAGAATAATTAAGCCTTTGAACAAACAAAAAGAAATTTCAATGCCCTTTCAACGTGCATGGGGGAATGCATTGAAAGATGTATGGCTATAATTTTTCATTGCAAACCATGAATTTTTTTATGTCTTATGTCTTGATTTATGAAATACTTTTCCTCCAAGGTGTCCTTTGTGAAATATTCATTTTCATTAGTTTAACAAAATTATGATTATTGAGGGTTTTAAGCTTACTTACAGATTCAATGCCTACAAATCTATAATTCGGATCAATCAAATTTTCTATAAGACTTAGTTTACTGAAAAAATCATTACACTTTGGTTATTCTTTCCATTTTATGAAGTCTCTAGCAATTCAGTTTCTCTAGCCAACCATTTCTCATTCCTGTTTTTCATCAGATCCAAATGTAGAGAGGGACCAAAATAGAAACTAAGGATTCAATTTGGTGAAATACCGACATTGGTTTTGTTTCAACAATTTCCTTTTTTTCTGCGTTCTTCTTTTGCATCAAAAGAGCGAAAACCCCGTAAGATTAATTGATTTTATTGTGATAAACAGCACCCAAGAGGATTTGATTTCTGCAAAAGGTTTTGTGCACATTCCCCCAAAAAAAAGAACGAAAAACAAACAGAAAAAAAACCGGAGAAAATGGTTGAGTTTCAATTTCCCCCTGGCTGACCTTTACACTAACCACAGCTAAGGAAATTTCGGGAAGGAAGTCGAAGCCGGGTTTTTGATTTTAGTCCGTTTCCATTTTCACCTTGATCCGGAATTTTATTTCAGCAGCAGATCTGCTAGTATTTCGAAACCTTGAACTTGATTCCTTTTTCATCATTTAAAATGATTATTTCTCTGGTAACCTTTTTGTAATCTCGAGAATGCAAAAAAACATTATATCATCATCAACACCCAATTTAATGCATATTAAAGTTAATTTAAGCAATTTCTTACAGTTACAAGAAATAAAGATGGTTCCCCAATAATCCATGAATTCGAGATATACAGCCTTGGGCGTAAAAATTATTCATAACCCACAGCTGTTCGCAAATAATGCGCTTGGGGTACTTTTATCTGCAGGTTTTTGGAAACTCTGCTGGAATTAGATCAATCCATTACGTACTTTTGATTGTATTTATGATTTTTTTCTCTCACATTCAAGTTCCTCCAATGTCCTCCAGATCCCTACTTCCGCCATGCAGTGACACCGAAATTGGCTCAATTTCTTCCACGTTTGATTAAATTACGATTTTACTTCGCCCGGATCAACCGCGCAAGATAACAGAAAACGACCTCTTAAGTAACCAGTCGTTTTAGTGTAAATAGTTTACCATAGCTTGGCTAATGCATATACAGGTAGCACAATATTAAACCTTAAAAATCGATTTCAACGTGCAACTATACTTTCACCAACACACTCTCCAATCAGAGATACCAGATGGTTTTGTCAGAACTCAGGACACCATGTAGAAAAAATCATGATTTTTCAGGACACCTCAAATTCTGCTTTAATTCGCCTTTTTTTCATTTTTCATTTAAAAAATCAGGACGGTTTTTCGAAAATGGGGACGAATTCTGATTTATCAGGACACCTGGAGCCTCTGTCTCCAATGGACTGGGCTGCCATTAACCAGGATTTGGCTGTAAAAACTGAATTTTCAACGATCATCCAGACATTTTGCATCACAAACTTTGCACAAATTTACACAAAAATCGCAGATATTTATTGAAAAAAAAAAAAAATTTTAATATTGGTATTAGAAGTTTTTCTCTGTATTTAACTGTAAGTACATTAGTAGTAGTAGTTATAGTAAGAGAAAAGACCAAATCACACATGCGTTTTGCAAACATTTGAATTCTCAATCTCGTGGCACTCTTGTCAAAGAATATCTAAATAAAGCAAAGCCACGTTGATGCGCGAAATACGCATTAGACAGGTTCAGCACATCTCTTAGAGTTTTTCACGAGCGATAAAAGTTTAAGCAAAAATAGTTTTTTTTTTAAGATATCAACGCTTTGATATTCTTACATTTTGTTGTTGTCTACAGATGCAAAAAAAAAATCCAAAAGCAAGTTTTTGAGTACAAATGTTAAGGAGTTGAGGTTCAGTTATTCAACCAAAATTGACCTTTCGACTTTTTTCGTTCAGCTGTTATGTGAAAAACGTCAAAATACATTTATCTGAAAATTCATTAAAAAACATTAATAATAAAGCAAGCATGTATCAAGTTCTAAAACTTCTATGGGGCGGATCAGAATTCAGGCGGAGTTGGTTTTATCTAGTTTCAAGCGAACTCACGCAACGAACGCAACGCACCAATGTGCGATATGCGACAATGCGACAGCCAACATAAACTTTTTACCCGTATTTGTAATCCCATCGAAACAAGAGACTTATGAAATCAAACTAAAAATTTTGAATGATCCATTAATCCAATTTAAGTTTGCGGTTTAACTTCAAAGGAAATTGATTTCATTGTTTTCTCATGCATCTTAAAAATTCTAGTGAACTCGAGGTTTTCTAACCAGGATTTGAAAATTATTCCTCGAGTAGTTAATGATTCCCATCTAGAGAATCTCTGAAAAATTGTGAAATTTTTGTTTTAGTTTCAAGGATCTCTAAGTGAACTTTTGGCAGAGTAAAGTGGTTGGTCGTTTGTGAGATAACGCAGTTTCAAACAGTCAAATCTTCAAAGAATTTTTTGTTATATAGTTTCGAATATTTGAGAAACGTTGAACGTCGTCTGTTAATAGATACAAAAATGTAAAATTTTAAGACACAATGTCATTGAGCTAAACGTGAACAATGTGTAAAGTAAGAAATATCTGTGCGTGCACCCCAACTTCTACAGAATTATGTACGGTACTCTTAGAAAAAAAAATTGTACTAATTGAATTATCTAAGAAACAATCCTTATGATAAAACACCAATCACTCAGCGAATAAAAATTCAAGAGTTCTTTGTTGATTTCAAGTATGCGTTATAAGCAATGCCGAATACATTCGTGTAATTTCAGTTTAATAGTTTTGGTGTAGTTTTTGATGTAGTGTGAGGTAAATTTTTGATATTTAAAAATGGTGGTATATTTTCCAAGAGTAAGCCAATTTAGGACAAAAGGCTAGAAACTCTATCAAATGGTAAAGTTTGAAGAAAAAAATTAGAGGGGAATATTGCGAGGGCTATGGAAATTGAATGAAGAAAAAATTTCATTTGTTTTTGTTGTTGTAATTTTATAAGTAATGTTTAAAATTTAGCCCCTTAATTTATGCAGCATAGTTGTCCATCTTTCAATTTTAATTGTTGTTCGGCCTTGACACACGAACTGCCTTAGTTTATAAATAACTAGAATTTGTAAATATTATGAAGGTAATTTGTATCTTTTATTACACTGAGTAACAAAAAAAGATTTTTTGAAAATAGTCCAGGGTTTTCCAACTGAATTAGACTAATATTGACGCCCTGAGTCCGAAAATGGCCATGGTTTTGTTCAATCAGGTCAAAACCCCTATTACTAGCATATTGAAGCGTATATAGCCATATGGCTGTATCTCAAAAAGTTGACCTGATACAGCAAAATCAATGTGATATTCTAACTCAGGACACAAAAATTAGTCTAAATCAACTGAGAAACCCAGACTATTTTTTGGCTGTCGCCCAGTGTTATCAACAAAACTTGTTAAAACCGTCAAAATAGAAACTGATCAATGTCCCCCAAATCTTCAAATTTCAAACGAAGACGAAATTGATTTTTAAATCAAATTTAAAGTAGTCTAACAAATTTTTGCAACCATTTTTAACGTTCGTTGGAATCCAGTACTGGTTTAAAAAATATGAAACATGCCACATTGCCACATTTCCCTTAACAGAAAAAAATATTAGAATGATATTGAAAAACGTGTCCAATATTACTCCGTTTTACGGTACGAGAAAAAATAATGGTTGGAAAAGCAAGCTTAATGAAAATTGGTTATTTGACAGAAAAATGATAAATTCTGTCCACTTTTCTGAAGCTTTTGGTGCAATTCCGCTAAAATTTGAATAAATCCACACAAAACTCAAGCTTTTTTACCCGGATAGCGGGCCACCGCCAAATCTTGCTGCAAATGCTGCTTTTTTTGAAAATCCGATCAAACTCGAATGAAACCTGATTTTCTAGAAAGCTTTCCCTTAACACCACCCCCTAAGAGGAACTCATAATCCTAAAGAAACATGTAATTTAATTCGAATAGTAGCTCAAGACAAAAAAAAAAATATTCATCAAATTGGTTTCCCTGGTATGGTTTCTAATTTTCGTCGCCACGTGGTCAATATGTTACTAACATATTTATTTTAATTTGTTCACTAGTTAAACATTATACTTATTTAAAATGAAACTGTATACTCAGAAGTGATAAATATAAAAATAATTATGATTTAATAACTCGGATATTTCTCTGACATTAATATCAACAAATATTGAAGAACAGCTATCTCAGTTTTTTGAATTAATGCACCCAAATTATTTCTTGACCTTGTAATGATTCAATGCATTAAATTTATTTACCGAGATATTATTTTATTCAAACAAATGCTTTGTTGATTTGTGCGTTTGAGTCCCAGCTAAACGGGTATGAGCACGTAGATTCTTCAGTTGCAAATCGCCCCTCAACTTGATTGCATGCAGATTCCATTCTTTTCAAATTTGTGACTAAATTATCTTTAAAAAGGATAAGATCAATAAAAGCAAGTAATTACATCCAAGAAAAATACACATATTTTTTATGATATGGTCAATAAGTTTTTGAATACTGATTAAAACTTATACAGCAAATATTTTATTTGATTTCTTTGATTTAAAACTTTTTTTTAGTATCTGGTGTTCTAAATTCGAATCTTTCAGCGCTTGGAAATGCTAAAATTCATCAATTTCTGCTAAAATTGATCATGAGTTACCAATAAACTAACACACTTTAATACAAAAAAAACAAACACTGATTTTGAATCAACTTGTTTACTCCCAAACGATCAGAAATTGAAAAAAAAATACCTATACCTAATACCTATTTCCGAAAATTATAATTCTCCAAGTTTTAGAAAATTTATTAAAATTTTAAAACGTTGCTTGTTTGGCATTGAAGCCTACAAATTTATTAAATGGATTTTTATTTTGATTCAAAAGTTTAAACTTTTATCTAAAAAACGAGTGCCCACAGAAAAATAAAAACCAAAGGCACCCCCAAATCAGTCAGACCCAGGTCTTGAATTATAGGCATATCAGAAAAAGTGGATTTGGCTTCTGTAATATGTAGGTGTGAGGAAAAATATATTTTTTTTGTTAATAAACATTAATTGGGATTAAATTTGCACAGAAAAATACAATCAAAACATAAATATTCAACAGCTATCTCCTTAGAACGTTAGATCGATAACACTAGTTTACAAAATTTAAAAAAAAAAAAACGTGAACTTGATTAACTGACCAACATTTTTAATGTAAAATCGGACGCTGAATCTGAAAATGAAATTCAAAAAATCTCAGTAAAACCGTTTTTTGAGTTATGCTCCAAATATGAAATTTAGGAAAAATTAAAAAAGTTCTTGTACTTAGATTAAAATATCTCGGACGGCACAACAGTAATTTGAAATCCCTCTTTTGCATATTGAAGGTGAATAAATTTTCTATCGATCATCTGAACATTGTTTTTGCGTTTGACCAACAGTATTGTTGATATTAGTGACTTTATGAGAAAAAAATTATAAACGCATTTTTTTAGAGAAAGATTTGTTTCAACGAAAGTTTTAGACTCGATGGTAGTATTTAAAGAAATTTGATTTTCTGTTGCGCTTAAATGTCAAGTTAAAACAAAGATTTCAAGTGGTTATTTATCAAAATCGGTTGAAAATTGAAGAAGTTATGGCTACTTTACCATAACTGTAATTTTAGCAGTTTTTAATAATTTAACGAACCGCAGTACACTTAAAATAGTATAGGAAGGACCTGGTAAATCTCACTCGTTCCAAGTCAAATTAATTTATTAGCTTACCAGAAGGTCACATGCCAAGTCTCATACGTGAATAAAATTTTAATTTTTTCTGCCCGGGAGGAACAAAAATACTGGTTTTTCAGCAATAACTTCTTTCATCACTAGTCGATTGTTTTCTATGGTTCAATTTTTTATAGTCTGAGTTGAGACAAATATTTCATTTTTATACGAGAATTTTCGACCAAAATACAATCTTTGAACCGCAATAACTTTTCTGTTTCAAATCCAATCGAGTTACAGTCTTCGGGTGAAATATTTATCTCAACTTAAACTTTGAGAATATGAACCATAGAAAACAATCAGCTAGTTATGAAAGAATTTATTGATGAAATACCAGTATTTTTCGTTCCTTCCGGGCAAAATACCTTAAAATTTTATTCACGTTTGAGACTCAAGCAACCCCTCCCTATGGCCAGATCTTCCTGAAACTTGGCAGGTAACCTTCTGGTAAGCTAATAAATTAATTTGACTTGGAGCGAGTGAGATTTATCATGTTTAATTCTTCCTATACTGCGTAATGTGTACTGCGGTTCGTTAAATTATTGAAAACTCCAAAAATTTCAGTTATGGTAAAGTAGCCATTAATTCTTCAATATTCAACCGATTTTCATAAATAACCACTTGAAATTTTTGTTTTAGATTCAAATTTAAGCGCAAAAGAAAATCAATTTTTTTAAATGCTACCATCGAGTCTAAAACTTTTGTTGAAACAAAAATTTTTCGAAAAAAAAGCGTTTTTTATAATTTTTTTCTCATAGATTCACTAATATCAACAATACTGTTGGTCAAACGAAAAAACAATGTTCAGATGATCGATAGAAAATTTATTCACCTTCAACATGCAAAAGAAGGATTTCAAATTACTGTTGTGCCGTCCGAGATATTTCAATCTAAGTACAAGAACTTTTTTAATTTTTCCTAAATTTCATATTTGGAGTATAACTCAAAAACGGTTTTACTGAGATTTTTTTGAATTTCATTTTCAGATTCAGCGCCCGATTTTACATTAGAAATGTTCTTCAGTTTACTGAGTTCAAAAATGCTGTAAACTAGTGTAATTTTTAAGTCGATCAAATAAGTAAGATAAAACGCCATCTAAAATGGTCAATTCTTTATAAATTATAAAGTTTTTTAAATATTTATTTGTGACTGTTCATGTTGCCCATTATTTTATTAAATGTTATAAGCTCATGCGATTGATGTAAAATACACATAGCTAATAACCATTCAAAAACGTTCAGCCAGGTTGTTTATTAATGCTTTAAAGTGTTTTTTGCCTACGTGTGCGTATTCAACGGAAGTAAACATATCTTTAATCATTATTTTTATAACGACATCTAATGGATATTTGATGAGTTATTTTTCTTTTCATAATAATGGTTGGCATTCTGACACAAGATTCGAGCTTCAGCCCGACCTGTGGGAAAAATACACTATAGACAGCCAAATACGGTTTGTTCAGTTACACTCTCGCATGGTTGATTTTATTTTAACAAACGTATCCAAGAGCCGGAGTTTCCCCTTGAATATGACAAAAACCTTGCAACAAAATCAGATATTTTTAAGAATGATCGTTTTTGATATTCCATTAACAAAAATTCTTGATGCAACTTTAATACAAGTCTGACCGAAATAGCCCTAAATTTTAACATATTTTCCATCTTTCTGTTAAGGCAATTTTAATTGATCGACTTCTCGCTCGCTGAACCCGTAATGATGTGCTCCAGACAAGCACAATAAAGCAGGTAAAGTTCACTCGAGAAACTGGAAGCAAGTCAAAGTTAGGCATACCTCTAATTGGTGGCGAATAATTACCGTTTACGAAGCCATTTACCACAGGCAGGTTGACAAGTTGAAAATAGTTTCGCAACTCTCTATGTCTCTGTCTCTGGAAGAAAACGATAAACGATGAACTGGAAGGTTGGTGGATGGAGGATCCGGATGTCGGTAGTGGGTTGATTTGACTTGAGGAAGCTCGCAAGCAGCACCGGAAGTGGACAAAATTTATGACCTGATTCGCACTTTGAACGCATCCCATCCATTCGCTTATCGAAACGAGCTCCCAGGTAGATTGCAAAGTGAGCTTGCTGAATGATGGGTGTTTTGGAATTCAAGCAAGTGGGTTGTTTGTCTTCCAGCATCCGGCACCAATCGAAGAGCCATCTTTTCATGGATTGGAGCAAACAGTTTTGAGAGGTGCGCATATCGATGTTCATAAATAAGCTGTTGCCCAGGTTTGTGCATCGTCCTTTGCGATCCAGCAGCAACAACAGCAATCTTCCAAGCTACCAAACTATCGTGTCTTCCAGGGACCGTTGAATCTATCGAACGGGAGCCAGGATTAAACAGGAATGGGGAGCTCCACAACCTTGCCAAAAGGTGGTAAATTGCTAATTAGTGTAAAATTACTGTTATGACAAAGTGCCGGTACTAAATCAATGCGATTGTGCGTTAGAGTCTGGGTGCCGGTTTTTGAGAACCGATCCAATCGGGTCCATGAAAGATGGTTGTTGTTGATTGCGCTGGAAGTGGTCAATTAGAGAAGATTATGTTATCAGAAAACAATCTTCCTTGCCAACGAAAACTGAGGCTGCCCTAATTGGCGGTTTCGTTTAGACAAATTTAATGAGATCAGTTTCCAGTAGTTTTTGTATTGGGTAGGTCGAGGAAAGCGCTCGGATCACTAAATTAGTTTAACAGAATTTTTTAATGAATTTCAAATACCTATGAGATGATAGTGGTAAAAGTGGTATTAGTGCAAAAAATTACAATAATAATAAACTGAAGCCAAACGGATTTTCATACTTTAAAATATTTAAAGTGTATTGGGGAATGGGGAGACTTGATCCCATTTCCTTATTTTCATCATATCTTTCGGAAAATTTTTGCAACCGTCTTTTGCGTTTTCTGACAGCGTACACAGGAATAAGTAGAAGAAAAAGTTGGCCAAAAATATTTTTAAGGTTTGAAGTTATTAAAAGCGTATATTTTGACTCATCAACCATTTTTCATATCATTTATTAAATTTTTTCGGGGTTTTCGTAATTTTTGATAATCTTCTTTAAGAATTTTTCAATATTTTTATTTCATAAAAAATAATCCAGGTTGAAAATGTAATAAAATCAACAAAACCTAGATTTTTTTTTATATTTTGAAAGTGAAATAATAATTGAAAATCGTAAAAGAACATTAACTTCGCTGAGCTTTAAATTAAAATAAACAAAGTCCTAGGTGACTTTTTTGTGGAAAAAAAGTATCAATATTTTTAAACTTCAAACTCAACAATGTCAAAAATGCGCGAGTTTGCGCGATTTTTTTCTTTTGCACATGATTTTTGAAGTTATAAATTTTCAAATGACATCAAACATTTTGCCGGGACTCGCTAGGAACATAAACAAAAACACTAATCCTCCATTGCAGATTTCCATTTCGAATTTTCGTTTTTAGTCGCTTAAGAAAGTTTTATTCATAGATATGACTAAGTCGCGCTGATTCAACGATTTGTGGGAAAATTCTATCTCATAAAAATACTAAAGTTTCTACAGCTGCTACAGCTGATAAACAAATCAAATGTCAAAAAACTAACCGGTACATGGAGCTAAATTTATTCAAGAATCAATTAAACATTGACATAAAAGTAACCAGGGAAATTTAAATTTTGAGCTTTGGCCAGGTTTTTGGGTGAAGTGTGTAGTTTATTTTCTCTAATGGGTTAAAACGATACATGAACCAGTATATGGAATAGAGGCAATTTCGTGGGACGGAAAAAATTGTTATATTTTCAAAGCTTAAGAAGACTTGATCCATTATTTCAAGTGCCCTAACCCTAGGCAAAAATCAACCAAATCAAAACATAAAAGATCTTTTGAATTCGTTTTTGCAAAATAAGTTCCGATTTCACAATTCATAAGCGTACAACTTTTTTAATTATATAAGGGATCAATTAATCCTAACCATACATTTTGGAAACCTGTATCTTAACAAAATTGATTGTTTGCAATTGCTTTGTATTTATGACAAAATGAAGCTCGTAAAATACTCTAAAGATTAACATATTGGAATGATTTTTTTTTAATTTTTTCATGTTGCTAACATTTTACAGTAGTTAAAAAAAATTCTAATCATATTTAGTTAAATTCCTCAAACAAAGCTCGATAACTTAAAAAAAAATCATTTTATTTCTCTTTTTTTTTGGTAACAGCTTTGTTATTATGTTGAATTTGAAAAATTTTTAAGAGCATGTGATATTTGTGAAATATTTCAAATTTAAGAGTTAGCTAAGAAATCATGAATCAAGTATCCATTATTATCAGGTTTTTGGAGTTTGATTTCCATATATATTTGAAGAATTGAAAAGAGAAATTTTTAATATTTCTGTTCCTTTAAAAAAAAAACCCTTTTTCCGAAACAATTTTTCTTCGCTTAAAAAAATGTTTGAAAAAATAATGCATATTGTCATTTTTGTCATTTTTGTCATTTTTGTCATTTTTGTCATTTTTGTCATTTTTGTTATTTTGTCATTTTTGTCATTTTTGTCATTTTTGTCATTATTGTCATTTTTGTCATTTTTGTCATTTTGTCATTTTTGTCATTTTTGTCATTTTTGTCATTTTTGTCATTTTTGTCATTTTTGTCATTTTTGTCATTTTTGTCATTTTTGTCATTTTTGTCATTTTTGTCATTTTTGTCATTTTTGTCATTTTTGTCATTTTTGTCATTTTTGTCATTTTTGTCATTTTTGTCATTTTTGTCATTTTTGTCATTTTTGTCATTTTTGTCATTTTTGTCATTTTTGTCATTTTTGTCATTTTTGTCATTTTTTGTCATTTTTGTCATTTTTGTCATTTTTGTCATTTTTGTCATTTTTGTCATTTTTGTCATTTTTGTCATTTTTGTCATTTCTGTCATTTTTGTCATTTTTGTCATTTTTGTCATTTTTGTCATTTTTGTCATTTTTCTTTTGTCATTTTTGTCATTTTTTGTCATTTTTGTCATTTTTGTCATTTTTGTCATTTTTGTCATTTTTATCATTTTTATCATTTTTGTCATTTTTGTCATTTTTGTCATTTTTGTCATTTTTGTCATTTTTGTCATTTTTGTCATTTTTTTGTCATTTTTGTCATTTTTGTCATTTTTGTCATTTTTGTCATTTTTGTCATTTTTTGTCATTTTTGTCATTTTTGTCATTTTTGTCATTTTTGTCATTTTTGTCATTTTTGTCATTTTTGTCATTTTTGTCATTTTTGTCATTTTGTCATTTTTGTCATTTTTGTCATTTTTGTCATTTTTGTCATTTTTGTCATTTTTGTCATTTTTGTCATTTTTGTCATTTTTGTCATTTTTGTCATTTTTGTCATTTTTGTCATTTTTGTCATTTTTGTCATTTTTGTCATTTTTGTCATTTTTGTCATTTTTGTCATTTTTGTCATTTTTGTCATTTTTTGTCATTTTTGTCATTTTTGTCATTTTTGTCATTTTTGTCATTTTTGTCATTTTTGTCATTTTTGTCATTTTTGTCATTTTTGTCATTTTTTGTCATTTTTGTCATTTTTGTCATTTTTGTCATTTTTGTCATTTTTGTCATTTTTGTCATTTTTTGTCATTTTTGTCATTTTTGTCATTTTTGTCATTTTTGTCATTTTTGTCATTTTTGTCATTTTGTCATTTTTGTCATTTTTGTCATTTTTGTCATTTTTGTCATTTTTGTCATTTTGTCATTTTTGTCATTTTTGTCATTTTTGTCATTTTTGTCATTTTGTCATTTTTGTCATTTTTGTCATTTTTGTCATTTTTGTCATTTTTGTCATTTTTGTCATTTTTGTCATTTTTGTCATTTTTGTCATTTTTGTCATTTTTGTCATTTTTGTCATTTTTGTCATTTTTGTCATTTTTGTCATTTTTGTCATTTTTGTCATTTTTGTCATTTTTGTCATTTTTGTCATTTTTGTCATTTTTGTCATTTTTGTCATTTTTGTCATTTTTGTCATTTTTGTCATTTTTGTCATTTTTGTCATTTTTGTCATTTTTGTCATTTTTGTCATTTTTGTCATTTTTGTCATTTTTGTCATTTTTTGTCATTTTTGTCATTTTTGTCATTTTTGTCATTTTTGTCCATTTTTGTCATTTTTGTCATTTTTGTCATTTTTGTCATTTTTGTCATTTTTGTCATTTTTGTCATTTTTGTCATTTTTGTCATTTTTGTCATTTTTGTCATTTTTGTCATTTTTGTCATTTTTGTCATTTTTGTCATTTTTGTCATTTTTGTCATTTTTGTCATTTTTGTCATTTTTGTCATTTTTGTCATTTTTGTCAATTTTTGTCATTTTTGTCATTTTTGTCATTTTTGTGTCATTTTTGTCATTTTTGTCATTTTTGTCATTTTTGTCATTTTTGTCATTTTTGTCATTTTTGTCATTTTTGTCATTTTTGTCATTTTTGTCATTTTTGTCATTTTTGTCATTTTTGTCATTTTTGTCATTTTGTCATTTTTGTCATTTTTGTCATTTTTGTCATTTTTGTCATTTTTGTCATTTTTGTCATTTTTGTCATTTTTGTCATTTTTTTTCATTTTTTTCATTTTTGTCATTTTTGTCATTTTTGTCATTTTTGACATTTTTGTCATTATTGTCATTTTTGTCATTTTTGTCATTTTTGTCATTTTTGTCATTTTTGTCATTTTTGTCATTTTTGTCATTTTTGTCATTTTTGTCATTTTTGTCATTTTTGTCATTTTTGTCATTTTTGTCATTTTTGTCATTTTTGTCATTTTTGTCATTTTTGTCATTTTTGTCATTTTTGTCATTTTGTCATTTTTGTCATTTTTGTCATTTTTGTCATTTTTGTCATTTTTGTCATTTTTGTCATTTTTGTCATTTTTGTCATTTTTGTCATTTTTGTCATTTTTGTCATTTTTGTCATTTTTGTCATTTTTGTCATTTTTGTCATTTTTGTCATTTTTGTCATTTTTGTCATTTTGTCATTTTTGTCATTTTTGTCATTTTTGTCATTTTTGTCATTTTTGTCATTTTTGTCATTTTTGTCATTTTTGTCATTTTTGTCATTTTTGTCATTTTTGTCATTTTTGTCATTTTTGTCATTTTTGTCATTTTTGTCATTTTTGTCATTTTTGTCATTTTTGTCATTTTTGTCATTTTTGTCATTTTTGTCATTTTTGTCATTTTTGTCATTTTTGTCATTTTTGTCATTTTTGTCATTTTTGTCATTTTTGTCATTTTTGTCATTTTTGTCATTTTTGTCATTTTTGTCATTTTTGTCATTTTTGTCATTTTTGTCATTTTTGTCATTTTTGTCATTTTTGTCATTTTTTGCCATTTTTGTCATTTTTGTCATTTTTTGTTTTTTGTTTTTGTCATTTTTGTCATTTTTGTCATTTTTGTCATTTTTTGTCATTTTTGTCATTTTTGTCATTTTTGTCATTTTTGTCATTTTTGTCATTTTTGTCATTTTTGTCATTTTTGTCATTTTTGTAATTTTTGTCATTTTTGTAATTTTTGTCATTTTGTCATTTTTGTCATTTTTGTCATTTTTGTCATTTTTGTCATTTTTGTCATTTTTGTCATTTTTGTCATTTTTGTCATTTTTATCATTTTTTGTCATTTTTGATCATTTTTGTCATTTTTGTCATTTTTGTCATTTTTGTCATTTTTGTCATTTTTTGTCATTTTTGTCATTTTTGTCATTTTTGTCATTTTTGTCATTTTTGTCATTTTGTCATTTTTGTCATTTTTGTCATTTTTGTCATTTTTGTCATTTTTGTCATTTTTGTCATTTTTGTCATTTTTGTCATTTTTGTCATTTTTGTCATTTTTGTCATTTTTGTCAATTTTTGTCATTTTGGTCATTTTTGTCATTTTTGTCATTTTTGTCATTTTTGTCATTTTTGTCATTTTTGTCATTTTTTTTCATTTTTGTCATTTTTGTCATTTTTGTCATTTTTGTCATTTTTGTCATTTTTGTCATTTTTGTCATTTTTGTCATTTTTGTCATTTTTGTCATTTTTGTCATTTTTGTCATTTTTGTCATTTTTGTCATTTTTGTCATTTTTGTCATTTTTGTCATTTTTGTCATTTTTGTCATTTTTGTCATTTTTGTCATTTTTGTCATTTTTGTCATTTTTGTCATTTTTGATATTTTTGTCATTTTTGTCATTTTTGTCATTTTTGTCATTTTTGTCATTTTTGTCATTTTCGTCATTTTTGTCATTTTTGTCATTTTTGCCATTTTTGTCATTTTTGTCATTTTTGTCATTTTGTCATTTTTGTCATTTTTGTCATTTTTGTCATTTTTGTCATTTTTGTCATTTTTGTCATTTTTGTCATTTTTGTCATTTTTGTCATTTTTGTCATTTTTGTCAATTTTGTCATTTTTGTCATTTTTGTCATTTTTGTCATTTTTGTCATTTTTTTCATTTTTGTCATTTTTGTCATTTTTGTCATTTTTATCATTTTTGTCATTTTTATCATTTTTTGTCATTTTTGTCATTTTTGTCATTTTTGTCATTTTTGTCATTTTTGTCATTTTTTGTCATTTTTGTCATTTTTGTCATTTTTGTCATTTTTGTCATTTTTGTCATTTTTGTCATTTTTGTCATTTTTGTCATTTTTGCCATTTTTGTCATTTTTGTCATTTTTGTCATTTTTGTCATTTTTTTCATTTTTGTCATTTTTGTCATTTTTGTCATTTTTGTCATTTTTGTCATTTTTGTCATTTTTGTAATTTTTGTTATTTTTGTCATTTTTGTCATTTTTTGTCATTTTTGTCATTTTTGTCATTTTTGTCATTTTTGTCATTTTTGTCATTTTTGTCATTTTTGTCATTTTTGTCATTTTTGTCATTATTGTCATTTTTGTCATTTTTGTCATTTTTGTCATTTTTGTCATTTTTGTCATTTTTGTCATTTTTGTCATTTTTGTCATTTTTGTCATTTTTGTCATTTTTGTCATTTTTTGTCATTTTTGTCATTTTTGTCATTTTGTCATTTTTGTCATTTTTGTCATTTTTGTCATTTTTGTCATTTTTGCCATTTTTGTCACTTTTGTCATTTTTGTCATTTTTGTCATTTGTGTCATTTCTGTCATTTTTGTCATTTTTGTCATTTTTGTCATTTTTGTCATTTTTGACATTTTGTCATTTTTGTCATTTTTGTCATTTTTGTCATTTTTGTCATTTTTGTCATTTTGTCATTTTTGTCATTTTTGTGTCATTTTTGTCATTTTTGTCACTTTTGTCATTTTTGTCATTTTTGTCATTTTGTCATTTTTGTCATTTTTGTCATTTTTGTCATTTTTGTCATTTTTGTCATTTTTGTCATTTTTGTCATTTTTGTCATTTTTGTCATTTTTGTCATTTTTGTCATTTTTGTCATTTTTGTCATTTTTGTCATTTTTGTCATTTTTGTCATTTTTGTCATTTTTGTGTCATTTTTGTCATTTTTGTCATTTTGTCATTTTTGTCATTTTTGTCATTTTTGTCATTTTTGTCATTTTTGTCATTTTTGTCATTTTTGTCATTTTTGTCATTTTTGTCATTTTTGTCATTTTTGTCATTTTTGTCATTTTTGTCATTTTTGTCATTTTTGTCATTTTTGTCAATTTTTGTCATTTTTGTCATTTTTGTCATTTTTGTCATTTTTGTCATTTTTGTCATTTTTGTCATTTTTGTCATTTTTGTCATTTTTGTCATTTTGTCATTTTTGTCATTTTTGTCATTTTTGTCCATTTTTGTCATTTTTGTCAATTTTTATCATTTTTTGTCATTTTTGTCATTTTTGTCATTTTTGTCATTTTTGTCATTTTTGTCATTTTTGTCATTTTTGTCATTTTGTCATTTTGTCATTTTTGTCATTTTTGTCATTTTTGTCATTTTTGTCATTTTTGTCATTTTTGTCATTTTTGTCATTTTTGTCCATTTTTGTCATTTTTTGTCATTTTTGTCATTTTTGTCATTTTTGTCATTTTTGTCATTTTTGTCATTTTTGTCATTTTTGTCATTTTTGCCATTTTTGTCATTTTTGTCATTTTTGTCATTTTTGTCATTTTTGTCATTTTTGTCATTTTTGTCATTTTTGTCATTTTTGTCATTTTTGTCATTTTTGTCATTTTTGTCATTTTTGTCATTTTGTCATTTTTGTCATTTTTGTCATTTTTGTCATTTTTGTCATTTTTGTCATTTTTGTCATTTTTGTCATTTTTGTCATTTTTGTCATTTTTGTCATTTTTGTCATTTTTGTCATTTTTGTCATTTTTGTCATTTTTGTCATTTTTGTCATTTTTGTCATTTTTGTCATTTTTGTCATTTTTGTCATTTCTGTCATTTCTGTCATTTTTTGTCATTTTTGTCATTTTTGTCATTTTTGTCATTTTTGTCATTTTTGTCATTTTTTGTCATTTTTGTCATTTTTGTAATTTTTGTAATTTTTGTCATTTTTGTCATTTTTGTCATTTTTGTCATTTTTGTCATTTTTGTCATTTTTGTCATTTTTGTCATTTTTGTCATTTTTGTCATTTTTGTCATTTTTGTCATTTTTGTCATTTTTGTCATTTTTGTCATTTTTGTCATTTTTGTCATTTTTATCATTTTTGTCATTTTTGTCATTTTTGTCATTTTTGTCATTTTTGTCATTTTTGTCATTTTTGTCATTTTTGTCATTTTTGTCATTTTTGTCATTTTTGTCATTTTGTCATTTTTGTCATTTTTGTCATTTTTGTCATTTTTGTCATTTTTGTCATTTTTGTCATTTTTGTCATTTTTGTCATTTTTGTCATTTTTGTCATTTTTGTCATTTTTGTCATTTTTGTCATTTTTGTCATTTTTGTCGTTTTTGTCATTTTTGTCATTTTTGTCATTTTTGTCATTTTTGTCATTTTCGTCATTTTTGTCATTTTTGTCATTTTTGCCATTTTTGTCATTTTTGTCATTTTAGTCATTTTTGCCATTTTTGTCATTTGTGTCAGAAAAAAATCATTTTTATGTTTAAAAAAAAAGTCGATGAAAAATGATTTTGAATTCATCCATGTGTTCGAAAAGCGAATTGATTCACATGTTTGCTTTTGATTTGTTAACATGTATTTTCTTGATCTTATTATTTTCATCAGGTTCACAAATTCACAATGGAAAAGATATGTGGGCCAAAAAAAATGCATGCTCATGATGGTTGCAATAGAAATATTTATGCACACGATAAATTGACACGCCGAGCAATTCAGTTCCTGAGCCATTTAACAATATTTGTAATATTTATGGTACACATTTCGATTTTTCTCACAACGTAAACTTTACTTTATTCATTTTAAGCTTCCTCCATTTTGTTTGATACTCATTGACCAATCTGTTTTTTTTACCACGGAAATACTCGTATATCAACCGGAAATTGACCAACTCAATATAAGTTACATGCAAAACTATGAATCTTCTCTACAATGTCTGATTTTTGGTCTGTCAATAATCAAAAACAATTTTTGCAGAAAATATTCGAAATTTAAATTATTTAATTGTTCCTCAATTAACTTAAAATATTAACCAGGATGTCATTCATTTCGGTCAGTTATCCCCATTTCCGGGGCCCAGTTCGATTTTCGCTTTCCACGCTAGTTGAAAGTGTGAAATGGCGGAAAATACAATCTCTTTTTGCCAGAAAAAAAAACCACAACCGAGAGAACTGAAACCAGGTCACAGTCACATTACGTTCGCGTGATTTTGCAATATTTCAGACCCGTTGCAGTTGCTCAGTCACGTAAATGTTATGATAATGAAGGACTTTTTCCCCCTCGCGTTGTCCTTCCCTCAGCTGGGTTCGCGTTTTTTTTGCTTCTTGATCCAGACGGGGGTAGTCAGGAAAAAAGGGCTACAATAATAATAATAACAATAATCAGCCTTATTGGCTTACGTACACGAACATTGTAGATTTAAAGCGAGAGAGTCATGCAACAAATGGGTTCCGGGGAGAAAATCGATACCGGAGCGTTAGCGAATGTAGTGGTTGAGTATCAAAAAATTAATTTTCTTTTTTTTTTTAAATTGTAAGTGAAATTAAAAAAAAAATAGTAAAAACTATTTGGAAGTTTAAATGAACCTGTGATTTCTAAAAATGAGGAGGAAAAAATTGTCTGCTTTACAATTTAAAAACAAGTAACTTAAAAAAAAAAATTAGGCTCTGTAATTGTTCAGTAAGCAAAATTTTTGCTTCCATTTGATTTCCAATTTTCAAGCTGCTGTTAAGCGGGACTTAAGATTTTAAAACGGAAACTGCCTCAGATATCTTGCAGACGACTCCCGGAATTTTCCGAACCCGAAGGGGAAGACTTTTGTGATGCATTCGCAAAATCTCCTGCTGCTACATTCCAGCGGCAATCCTATTTGGTTGTGTATTCATTTGTCATGCTTCTCAGCATAACGCCCATTCCTCTGATTCCGAACACCAAAGATTATTAAATCCAAAATGAAAACCCCTTGCCGGGAATGTTTATTAAAAACACGATCTCCTACTGGGTTTAACCCTGTTTTACACCAATAAAAATCCATGTCCTGTCATTCTGCTTTACATTCTGGATTGTTATTGCTGTTTTTATCTCAGTTTGTTTTTTTTTTATTCTCGCCATTTACCGACTGGCTTGTTGCCTCTTTGTTGTTGTATTATTATAGCTCGGAAAGCAATAACGCCAAACAGGAAAATATAACTCTTTTTATATGCGCCTGGAAACGTGGGCTGGAGTCAGAATTTCCTGGTTTTGCTTGGCTTTCAAGTCGCTTCAACAATTACCGCATCCCGGGTGTTCGTATTACCGTTTTTTCGAGAATTTTACGTTCCCAAGACTCCCTAGGATTATGATTCCTGCTTCTTGGTTTTCATTGAAAATTATTTCAAATGAAAAATTATATGTTTGATGGTAACTTGAAAACCGAAGACTCTGTGGGAGCAATATTTTTCTTCGAAGTCTTTCAAAAACACTTGATAAATAATTCATCAACAGTAGCGAATGAATTCCACCCTTCAGCGACCGTTGACTTCAAACTCAACTGCAGTACCTCATCAACTGCAAACAGTCAGACGACAAAGCAAGAGGGTCCGAATGCGAGGGTTATTGCTTGACTTGGAATGCAAAAGATTACCAATGTGGGGAGAGACATCATTAAAAATATTCGCAAGACGATGAATTGTTAATCCCCCTTCTGGAACAAACACATTCAACACGGACTGTGAAAATAAAAAAAGGAACAAAAGTTGCAATTATCCTTTGCGTGTAATTTATGCGGGAAAAACAGCAATACAAAAAAATATAAGTGAATATTCGTGCTCTTTGAATCTTCCACGTACGGAAAACTGGAGTTACTATGATCACTGGGAGTTAAGTTCAAATTTTCGACAACTGTTTTCTACGTTTAAAAGCGTTTATTGTGGTTTAAATAAGCAAAATTTGGTATTTTTTTGAACATCTTTGCTGTTTGTAAAAATGGTTTTTCAAAATATTAAAATATCGATTTTTAAAAGGCTCGAAAACAAATACCTTTCTTGGTCAAATCAAAGTATAAAGAAGCAAACGCTTTATTTTATGTAAAAGTTTAACTTTTTTTTTGTTTATGTATAGTTTTAGTGTTGTTTTAGTAGTCGTTTGATGAAAAGTTTTAAATATTTAAAATATAAAGTAATTTTCCTAGAGTACTCCTGTATGAAACAAATGGCCAGGAACCCTACCAAATGGTAAAGTTCGTAGAAAAAAAAGAAAATGGGAATATTGAAAAGTTTTGGGCCTTGCATTCATTCAAATATGATGGTGAAATTTCATTTGTATCACGTAGCTAAAAAAAATAGTTAGTAACGTTTATAACGTCGGCCCCTGAATGTATGCAGCATCTATATCCATTTTTCTATTTATAATATTTTTCTATTTCAAAAAATGTACAAAAGCAGTTTGGTCTTTAGAAATTGTTATAATAGATGTTCTATTGCCTTTTTAACTAAATGGCACCAAAATAATAGTTGTGAAGATGTTGGGATGTATTAAAATCATGCTGATCAAAGTTTACCCGGAATATGAAATCTGGTTTTGTAATAATCATTTCATTTTAGGTAGCTGCGCATTAATGTGCATGTTTAATACTCCTTTTCTCAATAAGTAAGGGTAATAATAAATGTATACAGTGATCAAAGTCCTCAAATCAGCGGTGTCATATACATAGATTCATCTTTATTATACAGATTTTTTAACGCCAATACAAATAAGATACACATTAAGATTTTCATATAGATTTTCAAACCTTAAAACAGATTCATACAGATTTTTGAAAGAAAACAATGAAATAATCTTTTGATGGACTGCCAATCGGTTTGTTCAGAATAATCTACCACAAATACTGTAATGCTTGCTCCTAAAGAAAAAAAATTTCATATTTCCTTTATAATCAAAAGTTTTGAATAAAAACCATTGATTAAGGCCCTCACTTTTTACGAGCTGTTGTGCCGAGTGTATTCAATAAACCGCAGCAAAAAAAGACTTTTTGCTCCCATATTTTTTTTCGATGCCTTCTGGGTCACCAATCATCAGTGATTGATTCCTGAGTTAGTGCAACGAATTTCAATTTTGTATGGAAGAAAAGTAAAGCTTAAAATAAAGTTGGTCTCTGATTTTTTATTTTGACTATTCTTATGCTTCATTTTTTGCAAACATGAGAAACAGCTAAGCATTTCATGAAAAAAGTTATATTCATTTCGAAATGAAATTCTTTATCCATAGAAAATTATTTAAAAATGGCAGACTTTGCTTGCAAGAGCTTTCAATAATTTCATAAAATGTTTTTGCAAAGGTTATAGAAATCAATAAATTCCCTGGCTATCAGAATGGGACTTTAGATTAAATCTTCTTTAAAATTCCTATAAAATTTTCGTATTTCGCAGAATAAGGAAAAATTAACATAAAGAAGGTTTTATATCTTGTGAAAATTACTTCCGATGTTCGGGAAAGTTGATAATATATTTTCAAAACCTTACAAATGTTCTGTTATGTGAATCAAAGCCATCGAAAGATTCCACGGCACCGTGGTTAAATTAAAAGGAATTTTCCGATTGCTTCGATTCAGTTGAATCATTCAACCAAGTAGGCTCACAACCAGGCTTCCGAAAAGTACTGGCGAACGACAGTAGGGGAAAAGTTCATATAACGCCCCATGTGGCTAATACGCGCCACCCTTGTTTTGAAGAATCTGAAGCATTTTAAGCCTGCAAAATATTACCAATTTGTTCTAAATGCTGTGATTGGTCATGGCAAGTATGAATTTTTCCTTAAAATGCTCCTGTGTCGTGATAATTTCACAATTTGAATTTTTCTTCATTTCGATCTAAATTTTAAAACACTTTCAATAAGGTGTCACCAAGCAGAGAAAAACGAATAAGACAATATTTTCTGACACATCGATAGAGGAGAATCTAAACTACGATTTAATGCTAAAAAATTATACCGACCTCGCTATGGTATGCTTTTTATGGGTATGTTTTATCACGGCCCATGCGCTCGTTATAACGCGCCAATCGTAGTAGGCTGAAAATAGCATTAATTTTTCAAAAAGGCCAATTTTCATTGAAAATGAACAAAAAGTCTAAAACCTTATTTTGAGCGTTAATTCAGCCCAAAAAACCTACTTTTATTTTTTTTTTAAATTTTGATTAGTCCATTTTGATTTTATTTTCATTCAAAGTGTCTGTAAGTATTGGTGTGTTTTCGGTCTTCGGCTGCTTTCGGGTGTGTTCGGCTGCTAGGCGCGTATTGAATACACGGCGGCGCGTATTTGCAACACAGTTTTGTTCTGTGGCTTTGAATAAGGTTTTTAAAAATCAAGTTTTTGAAGCAACTATAGCAATTTGAGTAATAAAAAATCATAGGCATTTGTAGGAAACTATTTTCTTCAACGATTGCACCCATTTTCAACACAATTTTTACGGGGAATACATAGAAAATCAGCGATTCGCTTAGGTGGCGCATGATAGGGCATGTTCCCCTATTCTTGCAAACGTCGCACATGCACCTCGATGAAAGCTTCCCGAATATTTCTTCCCCGACAGTTCTAGCATAACATTTCATAAGGACGAAACTAGCAGTTAGATCAAATCGAGAAAAACGCATTTGAAATTTCGAAACATCCAATCAAATCCTATTTAAAAAATCGACCACTTTTTGAACAACAAAATCAAAAAATGTGCATTATATTCACTTATTGTTCGTTGGTTATCAAGAACTTTAACTTTTTTCACTAAATTTCAGAGATTTTCGAGTTTCGCAATTTTTCGTTTTCGATTCTAGTTACGCCTGCAAGTTTCGCCCAATTGATCGGCCGTTTTTGTTTTGGTTTTAATGTTAGGCCCTTTGGCCCTACACGCAAAAACTAATTAGGCCGTTTTGTCACACACGGTCAACTCAGCTACGCCTTTTGGCCCTACACGAATAGAAAAATTAACCACATTTTGAATAGGCGTAACTTCACGTTCCAACGAAAATGCATCAACATGAAGTTTCGCCCAATTAAATTTTATCAAGTTTTTGAAAGTTTCAAGCGATATTAAGATAAAACCGCGTTCATTAGGTAAAGTGCAACCGCGTACATCCGGATTGACCGTTATCTCGATTTGTTTACATTTGGCAGTTCGCCTTTTTGAAATGTTACTCTAGGGTTTTAAAAGGAGCGGTCGTGCGATGTACAGCGATGCCTTGTTTTACCTCATGCGAGAGTTTTTTGTTGGGTATGAAAGTTTTTTAAGCTCCGTGACAGTTTTGGGAAAATCTTCGTGACAGTTTTCAATGCGTTAAATTTTGCATGACAGTACCACTTACTCCGTCCGACTGTAGCCGAGATTCGCTCGGGGCGAGTTAATTTCGAACGAACGTATTTTCCTTTTGCTTGAAGCTACTGCGTGTGGTGATCACCAGAGATGCCATTCTCTACCGAGAAAGACGGAGAACGGAGAATAAATCACCCCCGTGCGATAGCTGCAAATCACCCGGGTGGGTTTTTTAGTTTCTCTCCACACATTATTCGCACCCTGGTTTCGAAAGCCACACACACCTAATTCCAATAGCTCCGGCGTGCGACAATTCGTCACCGTAGAGCTCCCCGGTGAAAACACAGGACAGGCTGGTTCAAGCCACGAAAAAGCAAAGACAAAAACAAACACGATGGTGTGCATAATAATTGCATCAACAAACGATGAATGTTTCGGGAGAGTAAAACAGCTTCGTATGTGTTGGTAAATGCAACAAGCCAAGCAAGCTGCCGTCGCTGTCGCTCTCCGTAGTGAAAACATTTTTTCACTGTAGTGTGTGCTGGCTCTGTCGTGTTGATTTACAGATTCTCTACAGAGGTTCAGCTAAAAATCTCTGCGGTGTGTTTCAGAGAATCTCTACAGAGAATCAAAAACCGAGCACGTCGGTGATTCTCGTTAGAGAAATTGCAAGCCTGGTGATCACCCCAATCTCCCTCCCCACCCCTTTTCGCCTAACCTGCACCGACACCACACATCGCCGCGTTACGCCTCGGTCTTATGCTGCTGCTCGGTGTGAATATATGGCTCGTTCGATCTATTCGAACCGAGCAGCAGCGCATACGATCGGACATAAGTACGATATGGGCACGACAGTCACCCGTGACAGTCCTGCCCAAAACTGTCGTGCCCTGCAGCCGACAGTTAGGATGAAATTATTTTCGAAACAGGAGACATGAAGGGATGAAAACCAAACTGTCGGTTGGGTTCGCTACAGCTTAAAGCACAACATTTTCGGCAACGCATGCTTTGAGCCGATGGTTCGGATACAGCCTGGGTTCTCGCACGTGTGCGATGTTGCCGAAGCGTTTCGATTCGTTACCGACGGTACAGCAGCAAACCGAGTGGTAAGGAAAACCGAGTGGTAAGGAAAACCGAGACAGTTTGTTTGGCAAGAAAAAAGCTGTCATAGCAAAGCTGTACTTTTCGGAAGCCTGCTCACAACACAATAAAGTTCTATATGTAGTTTTGCCAGATTGAAGTTTCGGCACGAATGTTCCCTCTGAAAGATCGATTCAATTTACTATCACTCCGGTTCCTCACCAGGTGCGAGGTCATGAACGCATTGGTGATTGTGAATTTCGAAAGGTTACTGGAGCAAAATCTTCAAACTAGATTTATGTCTATATACCATGTCCTCATGTCAATGCAGGTAAACCCTTATTCGTATTCTCCAACTCGTGCTTGTAGCCCCGACTACAATAATTCTTCTGTCCAGTTTGATTTGTCTATGCAGCAGGAAATTCGTGGAATTCCGGATCCGCATCGTCCACTTTTGATTCCAAGAATTTTCGGAGCTAAATATAGATACGTCGATGCTGATAAAATGTACTTTACCGATGGATCATTCATAGCGGAATCAACCGGATTTGGAGAGTTCATCAAAATATCTAGCGCCTCTTACAGTCTCCAGTCACCATGTTCTGTGTACATCGCTGAATTAGCCTCTTTTTATTGCGCTCTGGATAGTAACGCCACACGACCTATTGAACACTACTATATTATAACTGATAGTCTCAGCTCTGTTGAAGCAATCCGCTCTATAAAACCGGGAAAATTCACGCCGTACTTTCTCGAAAAGATACGTCATAAATTGACCACTATATCAAGACGTTGCTTTTCCATCACCTTTGTCTGGATCCCCTCATATTGCTCGATATTAGGCAATGAGAGGGTAGATCCCCTTGCAAAGGTGGATGCGATGTAAGGCAACATTTACCAGCGTGAAATCGTCTTCAACGAATTCTACTTCTTGGCTCGGAGAAAGTCTATTGTCAATTGGCAGCGCAGATGGGACGAGAATGAGTTGGGTCGGTGGCTCCACTCCATTATCCCAAAGTTAAGCCTTAAACCCCGTAGATTAACTTGACTAAGCTTAAAGAGTCCGAAGCTATGAAATGAACTACGCAAAACAATCAGCGTAGCCGATGGAAACACAACGTGAAGATGATCTTGGGCAGTCAGGATGATATTTAATTTAAATATGAATTTCTTGGCGAGTGTTGCGAAAGTAGCGCATATGCGCGAATTAGACACCCCCTACCGAAGTATTGCCTTAGGGCAGGTACCGGTTAGGGAAATAGTCTGACGCCCCAGGTGGAGTTTAGGGCATATGTATATACGACGGATGACTATATAACGAGTTGACCCATTGTTCCCTTGTAGACACGGTACTCGACGTGCATTGGGACCAATTCGTAAAATTCCTTCTTCGAATTTACCACCTGGGTAACCAAAAAAAAAGCCTTAAACCCTGGTTTAATAGATTGGACCTGAGTCGGGATTTTATTCGTTCATTTTCCCGTCTCATGTCCAATCATTATTCCTTGAATGCGGTACTATATCGTATAAATATTGCTGGCAGCAATTTATGCGGTTGCGGCCTAGGTTACCATGACTTCGAGAATATTGTTAGGTCGTGTGAGGACCACCTTGTCGCCAGAGCGAATCTCATAGATTCCCTCCGGGCCCGAGGAAAGCCACCCAACGTTCCAGTGAGGGATGTGTTTGCTGTGATGGATTTGGACTATACGTTTGAAATATACTCTTTCCTTAAAACTATTGATCTTCATCTGTAATTCTTTTCATTTTCATATTTCCCTATCTATCTTCTTTTTTCTTCAAAAATTGAACTAGATATAAGCATACAATTGTAATCAAACAAAACGAGTTTGGCTCCTTAAAGCCTAAAGTTATGAGCCGTTTCAAATAAAGAATTTATAAAAAAAATTATCTCGAAAATAAAAAGTGCAGTAAGAAATTCACCGGATATTTGGGCGCTGATGTCAAGTAAGTTATCTCCAAAAAATAAAATTTTGTTGCCTTCTGTCATCAGTTAAAACTTACAATATTAATAAAAGATACAAGGTTATAACTTAAAGTAGATATGAGATAACAAAAATATTTAAATTGATTTTTTATTGATTCGAGTTTAAATTTGCAACGCAAGTGGTTTTAATGAAATAAATAATAAAATTAAGGAAGCCTTTTGAATTCGAAATTAATAATGCATCTTCATCTAGATTTTTGTTTAAATTGGGAGAACATTCCACCCTCATAATAACACATGAAATATTTTGAAAATTAATTTCATTTTTCCATCATGATAAAAACTATGTCTTGATGGTTCAGTTCCTGGTTTGACATCGACGGACATAAAGTTTCCAGTTATTCTTTCAAGTGTAACATCCAGAAAAGACCGATGAAAAAAACCAATACATATAGGACGATAATTACAAGCTTTCCTGTGAAAACGAGTTCTGCCTTTAAAAAACATTTTGTTTTGGCTTGGTTTTGTCATTTCCCGTAACGTTTTGATAGAGTATGTTTCGTTTCTTGAACATCTCATTTCTTCGGTATATTGGAATATTGATAATGATGACTTGGTTTCTGATCATATTGAACTGAACAGCTACGAAAGACTTATTTAAAATTTTAATATTTTAGTTCAGATTTTTAGAGTTCAAAATGAGTTTGCATTCTGTTTCGAATTGATTTCAAGAATTCACAATCATTTCGCTTTCCGCTTTGTATTCATCCATTATTCATTATATTATTTTGAAATCTGACATTTGAAGCATATTCAAGATTAGAATGCAAGACGTTTAGCTGATTTGAACATTGATAATAATTTCATATTTGTTCTTCGAAATTATCGACGTTTTTCGGTGAGTTTAAATAATAATAAAACAGATTTACCAGTTGTCCATACGTTTCGAGCTACTCTGGCATTCGCTCCTTCTCAGTGGACAAAATGACTGGCCATCGTCTGAACTATTTTGATTTTAATTTTTTCCAAAATTTTAATTTTTTCCAAAATCAAAATAGTTCAGACGATGGCCAGTCATTTTGTCCACTGAGGAGGAGCGAATGCCAGAGTAGCTCGAAACGTATGGACAACTGGTAAATCTGTTTTATTATTATTTAAACTCACCGAAAAACGTCGATAATTTCGAAGAACAAACTATCGCGGTGATAAATCCAAAACTCAAACTAATTTCATATTTTGCACTTCAATTTAAATTTTTTAGATGGGCTGGCTTTTTTGGTTTTAAATTCCTTGAGCTAGATCTTATTAAGAAATTTATTTAATTATCTAATCATTATGTAAATGTTCAATAAGTTTCAAATATGTTATCAAGATTTTAATATAAACTGTTGATATTGCAAAAGTTTTCTAGAATTTAAAAAAAAAATTAAGTTGCTTTGAAATTAACAGTTCAATTATTGATTTCTGTTCTGAAAATTAGATTTTAAACTAAATTTCATAAACCATGACCTCGTTCGATTTTGGAAACATTTGATTGCCAAATTAAAAATTATATAAAGTTATAAACAAATACAAACAGAAGGCGAAAATTACAAAAAAAGGTGATGAAAACTGACTTGAATTAACAATATGACAAAAAAAATCAGACAGATAAACAAAATAAAACTAGTTTAAATGTATCTTAAACATGACAAAAAATTACGAAACATGACTAAAATTGTCAAAAACTGCCGAAAACTATAGTATAGTTTATTTAACCAAAAAGCTAAAAAAAATAGAAAAACCGCTGAATTTTGGCCTCATTAAGTGTTTGGGTGTATCGCCTTAATCGAACGAATACTTTACTTGCAATGATTTTGCTTTGCCTTTTTCTGAATTAGTTCAAAGCATAACATTTCTACTACTTAGAGTTCGATTGAAATTATTGCAAAATTGCCAACGAGTAATACAACACTTTTAAATGCTTCTTTAAAAGGCGAATTTTATATAAGCATTTACTTAAAACGCCTAAAACATATTGTAAACATGCATATTTAAAAAAAAAACTTAAACCCATGGTAAGAAAACAGGATTCTCGAGTATAGGTTTCGATACCAAAAAACACGTTTTTTTAAGCTGATTCAGATTTCAAAAAAATAAATTAGGGGCAAACCTGCCCAAGTTAACTTTCTAGTTAATAATCAGTTGAAGCTCAAATTAATCAATCGTCTTGCACAATTACAATGTATATCGCAATAACATAAATTTTTTCTATTTATTGTGATAAATTTTATGAATCTACATTCTATGGATGGATTCAGGTTTATTTAAATTAACTAAACAACTTTATAGTAAACATTTCCAAACATTATTCAGACAATATTCCGGGGTTAAAAATAAATTTGAAAAATTTTTGAAGTAAGTGAAGAAAAAAGAAATGTTTTAAGTTATTCGAGTTATGATGGGAATAAAATAAATAGAACCAAACAATTTGGAATGTTTATTTTAAACGTATAAGGTGGTTTAAATATTCATTTAGTGAATATGAAATATATGCAAAATTATTGTTAACCTAACAATAATTTTGCATATATTTGCATTCTACCATAATAAAAAAAAATGCGATGGACAACTGAGTCGAGGTTACTCGCCAATCGTTTTGGAACGTTTTTGGACCAGTTTTTTTTTTTTGAAGAATAGAAATTTTTTTATTTTGACAAATAATTTGTTTAGTGCAACCCATTAATTTTTTAAACCTAGTCCTCATTCTGCCATACTGAATTGAGCTCGTTGTGAGGTCTGAAAGTGAATTAAGAATTTATCAACTTCTCGAGTTTCGAGAACATAAAAATCGCGAAAAAGTCAGTGCTGACACATATTTCCGATTTTAAGACCTTGAGGTCATTAAAAATATAGTGTTGGTTCAAATCTTTAGCAATATTTTTATCAAGAATTTTTCTTATTTTTTTTATTTGTAGAAGATTTGAAAGTTTTCTAAGTAGTTTGTCACAAGAAATTTGAATAGCTGGGAGCTATTTGAAAACCAACGCGTTGCAACGATCATAATTCACCACCAGTTGTTAATCAAATCAATTGAAATCATTTAAGAATTCAAAACCTAATTACAGAATATCTGGGAATACAGCCGCTTTGCCGAATACATGCACAACAACTGCCAATGCGATGTTCCATTCACATTTGTTCCCGAACGAGCGAAATCTAGCAAAAGGCAAACCGATTGCAGTGTGCAGCACGCATCCCAAAATGTTAAACAATTCAGTGTTCTACATCCTGGAAGCAATGAAATAAATATTCCCGAACATTCCCAATGAGACCGATAGAGAATTGTGCGGGAACCGGAAACAATCCCGGATCCAGAAGGCTTATTTCGGAACGAACCCCTATAGGAACGGAACTTTTTGCTTATGCATATGACTCGGTGGATTGATTCAACTTTTTGAAGTTGAGAAATTTGTAAAAAAAAAGGTAGTTGAATAAAAATTATCTACATTCTTGTTGTAGATGTTCCAATGCACGTATTTTCAATTTCCCTTATTTTATTTAACACTGAAATTTCAAACATTAAAATATTAAAAAAAATATTTATTTTATTTTTTAATTTGAATCATCTCATCCGGAAGCGTAGGTAGATGCTCAATTGTTTGGAATGCGTTTATTTTCTGCTGTAGGTACCGGGGTTATGCAGTGTTTCTACTGTTGTGGACCCGGAGCTTTCCGATGGGAAGATTTATCGTTTTCGAATGCACTTTTGGCATCGTGTTCTCGGTTGTTGTTGTTCCGGGGGGTTTGAGGCCATTTTCCGAACCATGCAAAACATGGGAACAGATTACAATTCACTGCTTCCAGAGGGCTGGCAGGGGTGTTGTCTTCTTGCGTCCCAAATATTTTTCAAACTTGTTCCAAGCAATTCCAATGTGTCATTGATACAAAATTTATTATATTTTATAATGTGCTCGGTGTAAGCTTGCATTTAATAACACAATTCATTCGTTTTCTCTATCGAAGGGAAACTGAGTCAATTGGTCTGGAGTTATGCTTCAAGCTTTTTTCACAGAAATATGCTCAGAAGTATAAATCAGGTTTTGGAAGTCTTTATTCAAATGACTATTTCAAAATCCCTAGATATGTATTTAAAATGATACACTAGGACTAGAGCAAGTATTTAAAAGAATCGAAAACTTTTTCTTCGTGGAACCCTTAAGCATAGTGCGTTATTTAAGCAACAATTTTGAAGTTAAAGGATTTATCAGGACAACGATGATTTACTTGAGGAACATTTGGTTTTTTTTTCTCAAGTTGTGATTCTGGGATGCAGTTGCAATCCAACGCTAGGAGATAAATGATTCATCTTATTGATACGGAACGTAAGCTCATTTGAATCCGGAAGTCCAATCTACGGAAAGAGGGTTAATCTTAATCCATCTCATAATATAACATTAAACGCAACTTTATTTACAGAATACCGTCGTGTCGTTAGCATATTTTCATTAGTTGAAAATCGGTACCTTTTCATCCTCCTCCATCAGTTCAGGAACATTTTCCCCTGAAAAAGCTGCTTCATAGTTCCATTGCTGGTGTGCTACAAATACATATATTGAAAAGCATCCGGCCCAGACGAGCGATGCTAGCCGGAAGATCCTGTATCGGAAAAGCTGCCTTATCCTCCGGAATCTCTTTTTCGTTGAATCACTATTATTCACAATACGGTACCCGGTCGGCCGACCAGCATCATCTATCAGAGAACCAAGAATCTTGAGCTGAAGAACGAATGGTTTTTCATGTTTTAGAACTCTGCAAATGGTGTTTCTAAAGATAAAGTCCCTGTAGTCGTTCTATATTTTCTCTGCTGGGTTGGAGAAAGATTTCCGATTCATTTCGAATTCAAGCACAACGCTCGGGAATGTGCGAGAGATTATGCAGATAAATTTTTATTGCATGCAGTGGATGAAAAGGGCGCTGGCATGGTATAAAAAGAATGTGTAAGCTCCCATAACAAAATCATCTTGAATGGCAATTTTGTTATAATTTTTTCTAACCTTTCGTATTTTAAGATGCATTTTTTTAAACTTAAGGCTTTTATTTGTTTATGATTCACGACAAACCCAAACAAAACCAAATTATTAAGATTTTCATTAAGACTAACAATTTTAAACAAGAATAGCAAGATGAAAGCTTAAAAATATTCTGAAAGTTTATCAAATATATGTTACTGGTATAAAACTTGTTTATTGAAAACTGTCATACGAACTTATTTTCAAGCTCTGAACCGATCGTATAATGTACAAAACTCAAGACAATTCACCTTTTCTCTATTGGAAAGGTGTGGTATAAATTATGTGTTTCACACAAGGCTTACGCTCGAACTAAACCATTCTTTTAAATTCAAAGTTAATTTCGGTAATGGATTTGAGAGGAAAGAAGAAACTAATGGATTCCTGTAAAGCTAATATTAGAAACTCAGAAAAAAATTATTGAAATAAGTTCGTGTCATTCGTCCAGATATCGGTCATCTATATTCTAAACATCGTATGTAAAATACGGTTTAACCCTTCGTTTCATAAAGTTACAAATTTGCAACAATTAATTAAAACTGTTCTAAACTTCACATTTAGCTAAAAAGTATTTTTTTTTTTCGATGGGAATAATATTTCTAATTTCAAGATCACGTTCAATTAAAAAAAAATATTTTTAGTGTTTAAAGGAACAAATAAAACCCACTTGAATCTGAAAAATATGGAATGTGGAAAAAGCCTAATTTTTCAAATTTTTGGCCTAGTGTAATTCATATTGAGAATTTTTTTTCGACTCAAAAAAAATATTTTCGCATTCCCACTAAAGTAATTTACATAATAAACAAAATTTGAGATTATTTTTTTGTTTTTTCTCTGATATAATGGGTTTTCAATAACTGTTGCAAATTTGCAACACCATGCAACGGTAGTACCCTAGCTAGTTATATGGGTTCCATAGTGTGTTTTCGAAACTTGCATCGTTAAACAGTGTATTTGTTTCCCGATGACAGTGTTTTCGTTATTAATGATTTATTATCATGTTAAGGCCGTATTAAGAGAGGGGGGGATGAGAAAAATTGCGCCCCTCACCCCCCCCCCCCCCCCTTAATATAGAGGGCCACCGAGGTGAAAAAAATAAAAGTTTTGCTCCAAACCGTTATCGAAACTAGAAAAATATTATTAAAAGTTCAAAATTTATTAAATTTTAAACTAGGATGGGTCCGAATAATGACCTTATTTAGGGTTTGTGATTCAGCGTATGTAAAACACATTATTTTGATTTTTTTTCCATGGCCCATTGGTATAACAAATACATATTTTGAATAAAAAAAAAATGTCGGATGCCTTCATAACTTGCAAAATAAGCATACACCAATTTTCAAAAGTTCTATATTATTGAACGTGATTCAAACTCAAGTACGGGGCTTTATCCAGAGAGTTTAAAAATCTAAAAACAAACAACGAATACGCTTTTTTATTTTTCCACTTGAAAATTCAGTACTATCTGCCAACATTCGATAACCGAGGTTTGAAGTATTGTTTTGCTTATTTTTCTTAGAGATAAATGAATGATTTGATTGAAAATTACAATGCTCATTATTTTTTACTAAAGTATGAGCCGTTTCTTATTATCAATCGACGAAAAATGCTCTTTATTTATACTATTCAACCTTTTCCTGGAAGCTCTGGAAGTGGATTTTAAATTGAAACTTTTTGTTCTTGAATTTAGTTTTATTTTTATTTCTTTTTTATTCTTAAATCAGTTTAAGAGTTCAAGTTTGAATTCTAATTTTAGAATCATGTTCCAAATTCTAATACTCATTCCGAAGAAATCTTTATTGTTCTTTTAATTTTGCCAACAAATAATATTTAATAGTTTAATGTAATTTGTAATTGAACCATTCTTTCAAAACTAAATTGAGACTTTGCTCTTCAATACTCAAGTTTGTTTATTAAAACTGGCAAATAGTTATGGTATGATTTAAGATTTAGAATCTTTATCAGAACCAATTTAAATACGTTTTCGGAATTGATTTGTGTTGATTTGTTCAAGGTTATGTTCAGAAAAGTTGTATAGGTAAGAAGCTTTCCATTTTGCCGCCGGTCGTGGCCTAGAGGATAGCGTTCCAGTCATCTAAGCCAGAGTCCATGAGATCGAAACCCGATCACGGCACATATAGTGCTCTTTCCGTGGCCTGGTGGTAAGCCATAAAATCCTTGAAAGATGTACGCCTTAGAGTTAAGTAAATTAGATCTCTTCAAAGAAACATAAAGTTTCACTGATATCCTATATGTGTGTGTTCGTTTTTTTAGCACCTTCAAGCAAACGTAAGGAATAATTTCCTCCGTAGGTGGTATATTATCGCATAACTACTCCTAGCTAATTTCTCGAGAGTCTTTGTAGTATAGTGGATAAGCTGCTGCGAGTCTGGTTCCGATGTGCCAGGCTGGGTTCGATTCCCGGTATCGGCGAGACAACTTTTGGGTTCGGATCCCATAAGAAGCCGACAGGTAAGATGTGTTTCCTCTTATAACTGATTATATGAATGTTAAACCAGCTGCCAGCTGGCCAGGTATATACACGGATGCCGGAATACCTCTAAGTAACCTGATTGACTCGTTCTTCCAAAATTTACCTACTTACGAACTCATGGGGTCGGTGCAAGAATGCATGTGAGCACATACTGAGGCAGAAACTGCGTTGAATCCGTGCACCCATGGTGGAAAACCAACATACATAACTACTCCCAGCTAAATTCTTAACTTTCCGGTGTCCAGAAATCAAGATTTGCGAAGTTCCTGTGCGAAAACTATGATTAGTGCAAAAGATATTAGGAATAAGCATTTATTTCCAGTTGTCGAGTGTGAAGAAAAAAAGGTGTAACCGTTTCATGTTGTTGCAAATTTGCAACAATTAATATTTTTGCTAAATAACCGAAATATGTGAAAATAATATTTTTTCCTTATTTTTCCCTTCATGTATTCATCATTGCGCACTGTTGAGAATTTTTTCGAGAAAAAATAAAAAATCATGAAATGAAGGGTTAAAATTGAAATACCTTCGAACCTGGCTAAGCGAGAACTAAACTAGCGAGAATCCTCTATAAGTGAGAGAACTCGTCATGCCTTGTGATTTTTATACCGTAAAATCTTTATGAGCGATAGTCGAAAATCTTTCTAGGCGAGAGTTTATTTCCTGGTAATAATAAGGAAACCGTACACTCAAAGAAGAGGTCTGACTCTATGCCAAAAAATGCATTGCAGAGTCTACCTGTACCAAAGATGATTTGATTGGAGAAGCACTACTGACATAAAGACTAGAGCTCCCAAGCAAAAAGATTCATGACCACTACAATCAAGTGAAACAAGAAAAACACTTTATGGGTTTTTCATTCTTTGGAATAATTCATTAAAAAAATTGAGAATCTAACCCAACGCAATATTCTTATTTTAACTTGCCAGTTCGTTAACTTAACCAGTGAACCAACTGAGTAAGTTAGCAAGCTAAGGTTTTTAGGCGTAGTCTTACGCCACGTCCGCCACAAATCCCAAATTTTTTACTCTAGTATTTTTATTTTATAGTATTATATAGTATTATAGTATTATAGTATTATATAGTATAGTATTTTATAGTATTTTTATTTTATAGTATTCGAGATTTATTTTTTCAAAATGATTTTTTAAATGAAACTACAGGTTTGAAATTTTCCAACTAAATTTATTTTTGAATCAATATTGTACTTTGTTTAAGGTTTGGGTACTCTAATTGATTGAATGCTAACCATTTAAAAAACCGTTTCACACAGACCTAAGAAGCCACGGCAGACCTAAACCCAGGGTTGGTAAATTTCGCCCGTCACGCTTGGGGGCCGTTCAGACACCACGTGGATAGAAAAATGAGATTTTTGACCCCCCCATCCTTGGACAAGCGTGGACATTTGACAAACCCCTACCCCCCTCCCCGGATGTCCACGTGGACAGAATTGAAATTGTTTTTTTTTTCTAAATCTAATTTGACAAATAGAAATCACCACTTTTTGCCTTTTTGTTATTGAAATGGCTGATTTTAAAAAAAAAGAATTAATCTAGATATAAAATATTTTAATAAATTTTAAATTTCTAAACTATCATATTCATAACTTGCTTCATGTTCAAAATTAAACCGGAAAGCTTTAAAATTTTAAGATTTTGATTTAAACATCTTAAAATTTTTTCACCTTTAGAAAATATTTTGAAAGTAAGTTTGTCCACGTGGACATGACCCAAACCCCTATCCCCCTCTCCGTGGACAAGCGTGGACAAGCGTGGACATTTTAATATCTCAGTTATTTGTGAGCTAATTTTAACAAAAGCACATCTATGTATCAGTGTCAATATGTTTCAAAAATTAGGAAAATTGGATGAAGTGTCAAGTTCCTTGTCCTTTGTGCTTATAAAATTTTTGAAAAAAAAAATGTTAAAAGATTTTTGTCATCTATGAAATTTTCGTAGAACAATAGTTGTTTGAGATCATAAAACTAAGCTTCTGTTAATTTTTTAGTCATAAAAAAACTTGGCCTCTAGAGGGTTAAACCGTAGCTTTAGAAAATACGTACTTAGATCTTCAAAATGGTGAAATAAATTTGTTTGATGGAACTCTAAGTAACAAAATATGGTATCCACGTTCACCGAGGGATCAAATCTTTTAACTTGTTCAAGAGCCTGTAAGATTAGATTTGAGTATGAAATAATTTTTTTTTTAAGGAAAGCTTTCAATTTCTTTGGAATATAAAGTTTATTGTATTTTCCAAAATCCAGCACAAATTCAAAGATTTTAACCATATTTATGAAAATAAATCAATTTTTGAAAAAAAAAGTAAGAGACTGAAATTTGTCGGTTCAAATCTGGTTCTTGCATAACTTGATCCAAATTTATGATTATAGTTGGAAATTTGGTTATTATAAAACTGCAACATTAAAAATGTTAAAAATACATCGAAAAATACAGAATTTTGTGTAGATGCTTGGTGTGTAGGTGAAGATCAGCTACTTTTTTTTTCTTCAAGTCAGCAAATAATTTTCATTAAATAGCAATTCCATAACGATAATCTTACGGAAGACATTTTCAGAATAAAAAAAGATTTTTTTTTTCCAAAAAACGAAACTTGTAGACTTAAAAAATAAACTCAAATTAAACCATTAGTTGAGATTTTTAATCTGAATCTCATTCACGAGCTTAATCATATTTTGAATTTTAAACCTGAATTTTGAATCTGAACTCTGAACATTAATTCAATATAAGAATTTTCAATCTATTTCCTTTTTTCAATACGGTTACTGAAATGTACAAAAATATCCGATATCCGAATTTTGATTCAAGATCAAAACTTTAAAGCCAAGTTTTAGAGCCTCTTTCACGAATCTATAATTGAAATTCTGTAGTGTTGGGTTTTCAATGTAAATTCATTATTATGATAATTTATTTTCAATCTGAACAATAAACCTGGCGGTTCGTTCAATTATTAAAAACTACATAAAATACAGCTTCTTCAATTTTCAACCATAGCTTCTTCAATTTTCAACCGATTTTGATAAATAACCACTTAAAATCTTCGTTATAAACTGACATTTAAGCGTAAATGAAAATCAGATTTTTTAAGTGTTATCATCGAGTCTAAAACTTTCGCTGAAACAAAATTTTCTCTAAAAAAATGCGTTTTTTATAATTTTTCCTATCATAAAGTCACTAATATCAACAATACTGTTGATCATACGCAAAAACAGTTATCAGATGATCGATAGAAAATTTATTCACCTTTAACATGCAAAAGAGGGATTTCTAATTACTGTTATGGCGTCCGAGATATTTTCATATAAGTACAAGATTTTTTTTTTTTTTATATTTTTAAACTGTGACCCAAAGATGGGTCTTGACTCAAACATTCAGTCAGCGAAACTTTTTTTCGAAACTTTCATTTCTCTACAAAAAAAAAAGTTTCGCTGACTGAATGTTTGAGTCAAGACCCATCTTTGGGTCACAGTTTAAAAATAGAAAATAAGGCGGTGCCAAACACCGAATTTGGTTGGATATCCAAATACGGCAAACGCATCATTTCTCATCATAACTGACAACCTGTGCAGTAGACTGGCCCATAACGAAAAAAATCCTTATATTCCACGCGGCACCCCCTAGGTTGGTGCCTTTAGGTGAAAAAATGACTTCCTGGAAGTTTCAGGTCATTTGGAAGAAGCACGAGCTGGCGCAAAGGACTTGAAATTTGTATGAAGATTTTCGGAAAAATGTATGAAAAATCGCCATGCCTTCACTCTTTGTGTTCTAAAATATGTTCCCAGTATGCTAGAAAGCTCAGAATCTCAGGAATTGTAGTTCAAATAATGACAAACAAGTTTGTAGAAGATTATGACGCGATACGAGTTGATTGTGATGAGTTATTTGCAATTGAATGTGTGATTGTCGCATTTCTTTGATATAACGTGAATGGTGTATAGGCTAATAATCGCACTTATTTGATCGCATCGTCACACAATGAGAATAAAATATACAAAATTTGTGTCCCGTCAAAGTTGTAGCTTATTTTATAACAAATAGTTGCAACTATGCCGAGGACACAAATTTTCTATCTGTTATCTAATTGTGTGACAATGCGATCAAGTTAGTACTAATAATCCACCTATATACCGTTCACGATATATCGATAAAATGCGAAAAAAATCAAACATTCAATTGCAAATAACTCATCACAGTCAACTCGTATCGCATCATAATCTTCTACAAACTTGTTTGTCATTATTTGAACTACAATTTCTGAGATTCTGAGCTTTCTAGTATACTAGGAACATATTTTAGAAAACAAAGAGTGAAGGTATGACGATTTTCCATACATTTTGCTGAAAATCTCCATACAAATTTCAAGTCCTTTGCGCCAGCTCGCGCTTCTGCCAAATGACCTGAAACTTTCTGAAAGTCATTTTTTCACCTAAAGGCACCAATCTGGAGGGTGCCGCGTTGAAAACAATGTTGTAAAAATCATCCCATACAAATTTGGGCCAGTCTACTGTGCAGTATATGAGAAGGCAATGCAAATCTTGCCGTGCCTAAAATATCCAAAATTTGAGTCCAACTACCGTAAGATGAAAAGATGGGAATAGAAATAGACCAAGAAAAATGATTATGATCACATGGGAGAACTATTCCCTTCATTCCGATAGACATCGACACTCAACCAGTATAATATTCATACGCCAGGTTGGTCTCCTGTAGTAGAATGTTAATACATGGGCCCCGGAGAGGCGCAAGATGTGGGTTCAAGTCTCACCGGGAGACAGGGCGAATTTTTTTCGCATGTTTTTCAACATCAATTTTCCCTTATCTAGTCCCTGAAATTTCATCTAAGTTGGATTCTTTTCTCTACAAAAAAAAAAAATTTTTTTTTATTTTACCAAAATTTTATATTTGGATCATAACTCAAAAACGGTCCTACTGAGATTTTTTTGAATTTCATTTTCGGATTCAGCGCCCGATTTTACCTTAAAAATATTGGTCAGTCAATCAAGTTCACGATTTTTTTTTATTTTGTAAACTAGTGTAATCACTCCCAAAGTTTTGTAGCAGTTCAATTGCCGGACCCTGTACATTGTCACTACTCATGAATAATCCTACTGAATCATAGAAATTTGATTACGAATTTAAAATTTTAAGCAGAGTATAATAACTCGCTTGCTTTTCTTGGCCCTCATGAGCGGGGTTCAAACCCCAAAACCTTTCTGGCCTGGTATTGTTAATTAAATTCGAGTAATACGTTTGAATCCGTTTTTATATATACCACAAATAATCGTAAAATTTTGATGTTAACATTTTTTTGATAAAAGTTAAGGTGACATTCTTAGCAGAATGAAATTTTCGAGAGATTTTTTTTCTTTGTATAATATGATTTTGATGATAACCAAATTACATGAAAAAATCATAAATTAATTTTTTTTGCAAATATCTGGCAATAGCCTGGCAAATTTGGTCAACATCCAGGAATTGTGCACAAAAAAATAGAAACACTTGAAAAAATGTTTTCAGCAAAACCCATAAGCAGATTTTTAATCGATTTTTGGTGTCCCTATTTAAATAAAATTTTCTCCTAAATTTCGTTTTTGGATGCATGTATCTAAAATTTCATTATCCTTATCTTTGTCATTTTGAATGATTTTGTAAAACTGTACATTCTGGCAAGCAAAGATGTGATGCCCCGTTTGACGGTATATCATAATCGCTGAAAAATAAAAGTTATTCTAGTCCTTATTGTGATTTACTTCGTAAAAAGTTACGTATGAATGATATATGAGTAATTATCAGCACAAAATATTTTATTTAAGATTGTCAGAATTTTTTCAGTACGCATCCGGGCCGGACAAACCGGGAAATTTATATAAAAAAAAAAACCTGGCAAAATCTGGGCATTCGATTTTAAATTGGCAACCATAAATCCAGGCAATATCCGGGCAATATCCGGCAAATTTTGTTAAAATAAAGAAATTCCTCAGCAAAAATAATTTTTTTTTTCACATAAACTCATCGATAAATTTTGATTCGTATTTAAGTCTTCTAAAAAACCTTTCATGATTATTTTTATAAAACTTGCTCACAGAATTTTGTTTTGGAGGTGTTAGTTGTTTTTGTTTTTGTTTAATTTGCCAAATGAAGTGAATAAATCCGGGCAAAATCCGGGCATTTTTCATTGAAATCCGAGCAACCGGGCCGGGCAGGCCTATTCTTAAATTTAGTATTAAATATCCGGGCAAACCCGGATAAAACCGAGCAATCTGGCAACCTTGATTTAATTATCCCATACAAGCCTAAAAGTTCAAATTCACTCATGTAAACGTTACTTAAATATTCAGCAAAAAAATCATAAATGAGTTTTGAGCTAAAAAGAAGCTTGTTAGGCCTCAGGGTTTGAGAAATAAAAAAAAATGACTTCAAATCGACTCAGCCCATTAAAACACGTCAAGCGTTATACAAAGAACTCAGAAAAGAAAGATTTATAGTCATATGATGATGCAAACTCAACCGAAATTCTACTCGCGTTAAAACATTTAAAAATATTTTATGCAAATTACCAGAAGCTTCTGTCGAATGAATATCGGTCACAATATTTACTTTTCATTATCCGTATAATCGAACCTCAAATCCGACGCATTGCTATCCTGAATCAATTCACCTCCCAAAAAACGGTTCCAGTGATTTTATCATTGCCCTCCTCCATGTAGGTCCCGGGTTTCCAACTCTCTCTCTTAGTCGGGCAGCCAGGGATGCAGGTTCAGCGTACCATTATCGTCATTTTTGTCATTAAAATTCTGCTCAACGTTATTGTTATTATTTTCACTGGTACGTGCAATGAGCGGTTTTTGGTCCCTTATAATCCGTTTGACCTTTATTCGTGAGCATCAATATGTGACCTTTTGAGGTAAAACGAAGGGCTCTTTAAATTTCGCTATCAATCGAACAGTTTCTTGATTCAAACAATTTCTTATTTTAAAGACATTTCTAAGTTGATAATATTTTGGTATCTTTTGATGAAATTGTGAAAATTTGGAAAAAAAAATCTTGTAAACTGTTTCCTGAGTATCAACATGTGTGTGTTTGACCATTTTTTACGAGCTTTTCTTTTTTACCAGTCTAATGACGAATGAGGTTCATTTTTATTATTATCAATATTGAATTCTTGATGTAATATACATCATGTCATGTTTTTAAAATGAAGTGACCCTAACGGCATTCATATAAATACAATAAGCTTATGAACAACCATTTTGAAGCTCTCCGTTTCAAAGTGAAGTGTAATCCAATCAAATTGCCATTTTCCAGGATTAACTTTATTCTGCATCGAAATCATTGGGAAAAAATATAAACTACCATTAGTCTAATACATATTGTTTCCAGGCCCTTGAATGGAAGCAATGCAAACAAAAAAAAATCAGAAAAGGTAGGAAATTGGAATAACGTTTTCCTCGAGTTTGCAAAGGCTGGAACACAGACGGTTGCTTGTTGTAGGTTGGCTTTAGCTTTTAGTTGTGAGCTTCCATCCCACCAGAAGAAGTGCCTCACAAAATGCGAACGTAGGAGGATGAACTGCCGGAGCTCAAGCGAAACAATTATTCGATGCAGCCAGCCATGTTCCAGGAGATTCCTTTATGATCAATTCTCGTGGAATAGTTTTATGAACCTACCCCGAGCAGACAGATGTTTTCTGTTATGGAAAATTAACATAGGGCTTTGTGCACCGATGAATGGCAAGCTGCAATCAAGCTATTTTTATTCAATCAGATTCACTAATGCAATTGCCTAACGACCACCATGTTTTTATAAATCGGTTGACAATTAATGATTTGTTAAAAAGATTGACTTTACATTCTTTCCATTAAAACCAAAATTTTCTTTTTTGTTTATCTTGAATTATTTGAGATATTTAGATATTACACATTGTAGGAAATGAGAAAGGGGAGATAAAATCCAAACAATTACTTCGTTCAGTACGAAGGACAAATAATAAGAATAATCACAAATACGGAAAAGAATAAAACTCATCCGCTGAATTCACAAAAAAACCACCACTATTTGGTTAATAATTGCTCGTCCAACTGGGTTAGCATGATTAATACAAGTTCATCCAAAAGCCAATAACTTGTTTGATGTAGTAAGCTAATTTACAAAACATCATTTATCATAAATCGTATAATAAGTCTTAAAAAAGGTTGAATTACTACGATCATTTTCTTCAAAAACAGTGATTTCGAGAGCGGGTTCAAATTGGCACTTCACTATCACGGACATCGAAATTATCGGAGGGTTCAGAATTTCATACCGAAAGCCATTCTAGTAACCATATTTGAAAGTGTTGAAGTTTTTACACCTGGAGCGGAAACAAGTGGAACGCGAGCGGACATGGATAAGCAACCGAAAACCATTCGAACCAAGGCCCTGCTGAAGCAGCTATTTGAAGTGGAACCCGACGGTCGGAAAATAACTACGAGTCACGACACACATCTATTTAAAACTTCGAGTGCAATGAATGCGCCAAATGAAAACCGAAATACTTATTCTGTCCTTTTTTTTATCATGAAATCCATAAAATATACCTTTTTTTTAAAAATTAAAACAAGAGAGTTAAAAATGAATTTATAAACCAATTTTAAAAAATTTGGATACTTTTGAAATGAACCCCTTTCAACAAGCATCGTACACAAAGCACTAGTAAGTAGAACCTTTCAAAAATCTTTAACAATGTCAACAGCTCATTGTTGAGCAAAACCCTCACTCATCGAAGAAAGGTTCACCATCACACAAAGGACATAATCACCAAATAACTTTCGCAAACACAGAGAGAGAGTAAGAGCACCCACGTTTATCTGATTGAAGCCATCCAGCCATCTGACATTGGCATTGGAATTGGGATGCAGCAACGAAAGTGCAGCTCAAAACCTGGACGAAACACTTACTTACACCCACACATACAAAGTATGACACTCACGTACATACACCTACATACAAGCACACTGATTCTGGTAACAATGGTTTTGACAGGTGTGAGGGAGTCTTTTAACAAGTCCGAATCGTACCTAGGTTCAATTTTTGTGGTTGGTTCTTTCGGAAGCGGCAGATGGGCAGGGCAGAGTCAGTTTAGGGATGCTTTTAAACGATCTTAAAAGTTGGTAAGTGAAAAAAGCTTATACTTTGAACCCGAACGAAGTTTCAGTTTGCATCAGACAAATTTTACAAGATATTCTTAAATTGAACGAATTTCTGAAACAATAATTTCCACATTTATTGGACTAGTGGGATCTGAAAAAAAAAAACAATAAATCTCTATTATGTCGTTTCCGCTTAATGTCAATCCAATATAAAAAAAAATTATAAAAAAAATGGCAGGAAAATTTCAAAAAGTTAAAATCAATCCTAAAGAAAAGAATATAAATGTCAAAAGATAATAAAAAAGGCCTAAAACCTTAAAAATGACAAATGTAAAAAAAATTCAGTCACTCAAATAAATAATAGAAAAATAAAAATAACAAGTAAATAATAATTTAATAATAAAAAAAAATTATTGGAAAAGTAAATAAAAACAAAAAATGACAAAGATGAGATTTTTTTAAATTTTGAGGTAAGGTGGTTTAGAATACTTGTAATAGAAATTGATTTTAATTACCGTCAAACGGGGCATCATGCAAAAGCAGGGTTAGATGCAACATTTGTATACCACAACACTCATTAAATTTTTATTTCAATATACAGACCCCGTTCGTTTTTGGCAACATTCGATTTTGGCAACATTCGATTTTGGCAACATCCGATTTTGGCACATGTGCCAAAACATGTAACATCATTTCATCCATCCTAAGATTTATTTACATGATTCAAGATAATAGAATATTTTGTAGTATTTTTTACCCCTAAATGTATGCAACATATAAACACTTTTTTCTTAATAACATTTTTGACAGAAAAAATGTAAAATTTAATTCGAACAAAACCAAAAACTACTGTTATTGGTACTTTATGCGTTATAACATCACAAATGTATAAAAAACTTTAAATTTTCAAACGTTTTCATTTAATTTTTCATTGATTACAGAGTTTGTTGCAACTTACCCCTTTTTCTTAGTAGGGTGAAAATCGCATGTTTTTGAAAATTTAAAAATAACTGGTAAAACCAATAATTTTTCTGACTACTTCAATTTGGTGTCCAATCAACCTTAATACTTTTGATGTACAAGTGAAATGATTATCGGTAGGCAGATTTTAGAAGCCATTGAATTTGAAAATTGTTGCATGTTGCCCCAGTTGACGGTACTTCTATTACAATTTTGAATATAATATTTTCTGTTTGAACATATTAAAAAAATTGCATTTTGAATGATTCTCTACAATTCAAGCGTAAAACGTAATCAACGCGAATTGCAATTTTATTGTGAATAAAATACTTTCTTTAACGTAAAACAAAATCTGAATGAGATTTTTTCAATTCCTGATTGATATAAGACAACGGAAAAAACCTCTAAAGCCGTTGAAAAACTTATCTTTATATATAAGTATAAATGAATGTTTGTCTGACTGACTGTTCTTTATACACTCAGAAACTACTGGACCAATCAACGTGAAATTTGGTATAGGACCGTTTCCAGGGCCGGGGATGGTTTCTATAATAGTTTCAGAGCTTACCGACTTGGGAGTTTGTTAACACAGTTAAATGATTCATTATGTTGGTTGTCAGGTTTTGATGCATTTGAGTAACTGTATAAAAAAAAAATTTATCTAAAAAGGGAGGGCAATCCTTTCCAATTATTTTTTTTATAAAATATCAAAGAACTCCAAAGATTTATATCAAATTTAGCCAAAGTAAAGTTTTTTGTAATATGAAATTATTTCAAGTATTATCCAATCGTTTTTGTAAGAGGGGCTCCGAGAAATTATTCTTTGATTGTTTGCTTCCCCTTTTTCATTCTTCCATAGGGGAATGGAAAAAAGGAAGGGGTCTCTCATATAATTTATAATATAACTCGAGAGCTGATCAAGCAAATTAAATCAAATGGGAGGGTATTTGAGTACGAGAAATATTTGTATGGATTACTTACGTGAAAGAAATTTGGCATCATTTCCTATAGTGGCAGATGATACGAGAAATATTTCTAAGATTATTTGAGAGCCCTCTATCCGTACAAAGTTGAGATATAAATGAAAAAGGCCTTTCATACAATTTTTCTCTTTTCTTTTTCGAGGCATCAATCCCTCCTTTCAGAAGGGAGAAGAAAAAAAGATAGAGTCAAAGGATGCATCTGATGCTATCTACCTTCGAAAAATGTTTCTATGTTAATTCGAAACCTGCTCTCCATATGACGGGTAAGAGGAGGGGAGTTCAAAATAAGTAAAACTTACATTTTCACAAAACTTAGTTGCTTTTAAGGCAAATAAAAGCATGGTACAAATTTGAGATTTTTGACAATGATGAAAACTAAAAATTAAAACAGAGAAAAACATTCGTTAAAATACGTAAATTTTGAGTTCGAAGCTAAAGTTGCAGCTTACATTTTAAAGAACAATATTGAAACTTAAAGTTGACGTAGGTATTCATAAAAATTTAGATAAATTTTGAAGGTGTTGCAAAATACACCGAGTCAGCTAGTTTAGGAAATTTATTATATTGTCAGAGATGATTTTTCAAATTGGAAAATGCTTTGAATGCGTTTCGAAATGCGTGTAGGTGTAACGGTGAAATTTCATGAACTGATTATCTTTTTTTTGGAAAATTTTTGGCTTTCAGTCAAATTCTTAAGAAAAACAGCGTTTTCCTATTTCATTCGACGTTTCGGCGTAATGTATTTCGCCTTCTTCAGGGTTTTATTGTAATTTGTGAGTGTAACAATGAAAGGTGTTGTGTAATATGATTTTTGTTTTACTTACTAGGGTGCTATTTCTTGTCAAAATATGTTGTGTCTCAACTTCTCTCCGTCCTGTTTTCTTAATTGTCCACATCAGCGTAAATTTTGAATTTGTTTTTAACTGCTATCGGTAGTTACACTGTGTCACTATAAACTGTGCTTTGTGTACTGGAAGTAGAATTGTTGGTTTCCTTGTTATCATGTTTATTATGATGTTCTTTTTGTGTGTGTGTCTGTGTATGGAATGTAAAACTCCTGCGTAAGTTGAGTTTAAATTCGCTACATCAGTGCGTTTGTTAACAGATTTAGGTTCGTTGAAAATGTGTATCATCTCAAGGATGGGTAAACTTTTCTGTTTGTATGTGTGGTCGAGTATTTTTACAGAACTTAAATCGAATTTATGTTGGTGGTCAATACAATGTGCGATAAGAGCAGTAGATGTAGTTTTCATCGCCTGCATTTTCTCGTCTTGGGCTGTGTATCCTTGTTCGATGTTTCAACGAACCTAAATCTGTTAACAAACGCACTGATGTAGCGAATTTAAACTCAACTTACGCAGGAGTTTTACATTCCATACACAGACACACACAAAAAGAACATCATAATAAACATGATAACAAGGAAACCAACAATTCTACATCCAGTATACAAAGCACAGTTGACAGTGACACAGTGTAACTACCGATAGCAGTTAAAAACAAATTCAAAATTTACGCTGATGTGGACAATCAAGAAAACAGGACGGAGAGAAGTTGAGACACAACATATTTTGACAAGAAATAGCACCCTAGTAAGTAAAACAAAAATCATATTACACAACACCTTTCATTGTTACACTCACAAATTACAATAAAACCCTGAAGAAGGCGAAATACATTACGCCGAAACGTCGGATGAAATAGGAAAACGCTGTTTTTCTTAAGAATTTGACAGAAAGCCAAAAATTTTCCAAAATTTGCAAACAACAGTCGCAAAAGTTTTATCAACAAGAACTGATTATCTTGAAAATCTGATCATTGATCATAGACTATTTCATTGCAATATGTTTCCAAGGAAAATAAACTGTTTTGAAATTTATTTGAACAATATTTGTAGAAATTTTATTCAAATGTTAACAAATGGAGCTAAATCGTGTATTTTACTGTTTAAATGCATTTAGCTTTTAATGATACGATGAAAATACGACTTTTCCATTAAAAATGGGAGGATTCTCCTTTGAAGGGTCTGACCAATGAGTTTTTTTTTATTGAAAATCAACTCACTTTGGAATTTCTTTTCTCAAGCTAAAAATATATAGTTTCTGAGATAATTCCAAAAACAATACATTGATTTTTGAACTACGCAACATCAAGAACACATATAACACCGCTTACGTACAAATTCATTCTAAAGAATAAGAGCTGAAAAACTGTCTTTAGACATGCTCTAACATTTAAACATTGAAAAAATCGTAGCACGCCTCCTTATCGTCATTTGAATTTCATGTCTTCCACAAAGATGCTTTTTATTCTTTCTTTTCAATTAAAAGAGTGTGTGTCTCAATATCTTTCAAAAATCACACGTCCTTATATCTGAAACTGTTTTATTAAAGCGCATTATTTGAAGAGCGTCTTTGCTATAGACACCTTTTGTCTCAAATTTAAGGTTTCTGCGTTATTATTTTTGTCTCGCTAAATTCTCATTCTTTACCACAGCAAGGTTGCCGAAAAAAAAATCTGTGATTTTGACAAAAAAAATCTCGAATTCTTTGATTTGAACCTAAAATTCTGTGACGGTTTTCTGTGACGCTTTTTCTATGAAGTTCATTAGGAAATCACGTGAAACATCAACAAATTGGAAACAACATACAGTTTTAATAGGAAAAAATAATTTTACATTACCTTGTTTTTATATTTACATGAATTAGATTTTTTTATTTTTTTTATTTTTTTTTATTGACCAACTTTTATATACTACATTAAAATTTTTACAACTAACAATTCTTTCGTTATCGAATTCATGTTCATGTAACATTGTTCTTTGATAAGTTTTAAAATAATAACAGAATAAGATCACTTTTTATATTTCAACCAGCTACGATCAACCGAAGATGATGATTTCGAACACGACTTTGATCTTGCTTTATTACTGTCCATTTTTATTTGCTTGGTTCTGGATCTCGTTAGAACACTTTGAGAGGTTACTGTTTCCAAAATCGCTCCAGGTTTTGCTCCTCTCACTTACTTCATCGGCTTTTTCGGCTATCCCGGCATCCATCAATACGTCTTTGGCTGTCGAAAGCTTCTCGGGTTCGGTACATCCAACTTCACCACTACAATTATCAGTCGAGACAACTGACGTCGGTATCACCGTTTAGGTAGGCTCAACGAGATTGCTCACTAATATTTTTTCTCCATCTTCAGATTTCTTAAAGCCACGTGTCTGCCAACGCTGGATCTTTGCGGCATGACCTTTTTCGACCACCATGCTGTACGATTGCTCGCCATCTTGCACAAGCCTTTTATTCACGCTAACACGCTTTGGACAGTTGATTTTTATATGATCTGTACTGCTACAGCTAAAACATTTATTTTGCAGTCCCTCGTAGAATACTCGTGCCTGGAAGTTACGCACGTGGATCGAAGATGGTATTTCCTGCTTTATTATCATGTGTACTTCACGAACCGTGGTCAAAATGGGAAATCCGGTCTCTGCTGAGTAACGCTCCCTAACCATACGTTGGCTGGTTCCAAATTTGGCCATAATCTCCGAAATCTCCCTATCTTCAATCTCGGGTGGAAGATTAAAGATCCTCACGTACTTAAACACAGTTGAATCGGCTGACAAACTCACTTGGGTACTCTCGTTGTTATCATAACCAAAATTCATTAATTCTGGCAGTCGTTGAAGGGTATCTTTTAGGTAATCCGAAGACTTAAACTTCACGAACACACTAAATTCTTTCGGTTCTTTATACATCGCCAATAATGTCTCTGGTTTCAAATGCAGATTCACTTGTATGAACTGAAACATTTCTAGCTCCGTCGGTTCCCTTTTTCCTTGTCCAAATAGAATTCGCATTTTGTTTTCTAATTCCGATAAAAGCTATTCGCTATTGTTAAACTGAGGTCCCAGTAGCCGAGCTATACAATACAAAAAAGCTCACGCACCGAAATAATTCCACGACTGTTCACCTTGACTTTTCAACAAGAACTGAGATTCAGAAATAAAAAATCGAAAGTGACATAAAAATTTATAATTGTGGAAATCTTTATAAATTTTAAAAAATCTGTGAATTCTGTAAAATTTTTAAAAATTCTGTGATCTGTTACACAGATTCCGTGATGAAATTTTGCTTGAAATTCTGTGATAATACAGATTTTTCTGTGATTTCGGCAACTTTGGACCACAGTGCAATGTGATATGAAAGTTTCAGAAAGATTTATGAAACTCTACAAGAGTAACATTCATAAAAAATTTTCTAACTTTAAAAAAAGTATCTTGATCAAAATTTTTTTATGAAAATATTGCATACCATGCATGCGTGGTCCTATGGACGGGGAAGGTGATCGAGATAATCCCCCTCCCAGGGGGTTTTCCACCGTTAAAAGTAGAAAAAGGCTCGAATTTCATAAAAAATTCAGAACTTGTACTAATCGGTATACCCTTGAATTTTCAAAATTTTCCACTTCGTGGGAATGTATCTCTTAAAATATCAATCAAATCAAATAAGTCTATTTTTTTCATTTTTCTATGAAAAATATTACTTTTATTTAATTTTAAAGCTGTTAAACTATTTTTTTTTTCGCTAAAAAAGTCACAGGCAACGAATAGCTTCATCGTTTAAGAAACCAATTTTGCATTATTTTTTTTCTAAAATTGCAAAACCACAAGGGTAAAATAACTTGACTGCAGCACTTTTCTAGTTCTTCATTTCTCCCTAGTAAAGGATGTTTTTTCCAGAATAGTGAGAAATTTAAGACTGTACTGTCAATAGCTCTTAGATCGATTTTAATTTTTCAAAAAATAGGTCCATTTTCCAGTTTTTGGGTTTTAGAGCGATAAAGAAATTCAGTTTTTGATTACTTTGTCATAAAGTAATCAATTGAAAACGGACATCTATATTATGTAGTTGCTTATTTTTATCGTAAGTTGTCAAAATAAAAATGATGTAACAAATCTTTGATTTCTGAATTTAAGCGAGTAAATGAATTTAAATGGAAAAGTATAGCTTTCGAAAAAAGTAAAGGTTTTTAAAACTCAGTTCATCTCATTCTGAACTCTGTTGGAACAATTTATATTTCTAAACAAAACAGGAATGAAGTTCTTAACAATTTACAACATTTTCTGAGGTAATTTTTGATTTTGTGAAATAAAAACCAAGAAAACATCCGTTCAAAAAACAATAAAATCGTCTGTTGGCACCTCAGTTTCTATCCAGCACTATTTTTGTTCACGTGATGCGATTTTGACAAAGAATGACATGTACTAGATCAAACATTTTTAGATGTTTGGATCAAATATCAAGATTATTCAATAGAAATGGTCAAAGATACAGCAAATTTTATGAAGTAATTTCAAGTTTCCCTTGTTTACGGGAATAGTTGTATTTTTGTTTTCAGTTATTGGAATGACTTCAAATTAAGTAAAGTGTTAGTTGGATAGTTGCGTGAAATTGTGTGAAAATTTCACGAAAAAATTTCAACCGAGAGAGAAATGGCAGCTTGTCAAAGTTGGAACTAAGTGCGCAGCTTTACGCGATTTCATTCTTTTTTCAACGCAACTGTATCTTCAGTATTGCCGAATACAACTGGGTATATATTTTTTTCATTATTAAAGATGATTAATTTTCTGCATATCTTTCATCTTATATCAACAGGGTGCTCCAATTCATCTTAAACTTTGGGTTTTTTCATTTACTTTTCAAAAAGTCATCTTACTGATTTTGGACCAAATCAGAGGGGGTCGATGTATTTTCATGATTTTTTTCTTCTTCATAATTTTTTTGTATATTATCGTCATTCTTGTGTTCAAATGTTTGACCTGAATACAAGCAACGAATTTAAAACTGGATGCAGAGGTCTTAATTTAGAGGCTGAAATAAATTTAAAAAAAAATTCAAAGTTCAATCATACCCTTGAGACTGTTCGTCAAAATTGAATGATGACTTTCAAAAGGGGAGGGGGTGTCATTTTTTTTTATCGTCTTATTTTTCTTTGCATTCAAGCGATGAAATTCCAAAAAAGTAAGAAGAGCAAAAATATGACCCTCTTTTCCATCCAAAGTTCGCAATAGTTTTAATTTGGTCGCTTAAGGAATCTGAATGTTCAGTTAAGAATTGTTTAAGCACGCAATGTAAAACTGATCATAAATGCAAAATAATCTGATTTGAAAAAGCAGTGCTTTATAGGGTGAATTATGGATGACGCACGTGACGCTCAATAATTTAAGTCAATACACTTGCTCATCGGAAGCTTTCTCAAAAACATCTTGACAGATTGCCACAAAATATTGCACATTAATAAATTATACACTAGATAGTTTCTTTATAAATTTCACCTTATTCATCCACGCATTCGAAAGTTATTCACAAAAGCCTTTTGCATTTTTCAACTTATAGGAAACACATGTAATTTCATACTTTAACAGACCTACAAAAGCAAGGCCGTATATATAAAATTTTAACCCTTCGGACGCTCCTGAACCTATCCTGTTCATAAAACCATCAAGGGCTGCAACGTGACATTGGTGTAGATGACGGATGCAAGATCTTTAGAATTTTCTGGGAAAACCCCATCAATGTGAGCTGAGCTTTACTTGTTTGAGGTTTCATCTGACAATCCCGACTACTCCTGGTACCCTTAACGACAACCGCTGCGACTGCACTGAATTTATCAGACAGTGTCCGTCGTCATCGTCGCCATTACCATCATCAACTAAAAACGTAGGGGAGGAGCGGGCTATATGCGCCTATTAAGCAGAACGCTGATTTATTCAAATATCACATCGAATATGTGTACAAAAACTATATACACGTGTGCAGGCATCTGTTTTCTATACATTTTAGTAATTTTTATGTTAAAATTTTCTTCTGTTTCCAAGATAACGATTTTATTATAAGTGTTGTCTAAAATGCCGAACCTCAAACCGTGCGGGCTAAATGCGCCTATTTATGTTTTGAACAAAATTTCTGTTTTATGGGCAATATTTCCGTAAAATTTCATTGAAACTGCTAGAAAGAAATAATTTCCTGCGACAAAGCTGAAGTTTTATGAAAATATATGTATATTATAATTTTATGGAATACTAGCAGACCCGGTAAACTTAGTCTTACCATGTTCAACTTGGCGTCCGTTTTCTATTTTTCCTAGTTTTCATTACATTTCCCTTCCCTAGAGCTGAAGAAATAAAAAACATAAGAAAAGATTTTTTACTAACCATTTTCGAACAGCTTTATAGACATTTCAACTTAAAGTGTTCTCAAACAGCACTTGTCATGGCATTAAATGGCGATTTTGTGTATTGCAAATTCCTTTTTTTTATTCAAGCAAAAAATAAAAATTAATGCCTTTGAACTTTAACCCAATGAATCAAAGAAACGATTGGTTTTGAAAAGAGGAAAACATATGTTTAGATATATTCACCCATTATTTCAAAGATTTTAATTGAAGCAGTTCTGATTTCAAAATTTCCTTAACATTGTTGGTGGTGATCTGCGATTTCATTAAAGATTATGTTATATTTTTAAGATTTGATAACATTTAATTGAAAAGCAGATTTTTTTTTTTAATTTAATAGATCGAAAAGAAATAATCTGTTCAGGCTTCGATGGTTTCATGAGTTCATTTTGTTTCCTGGAAATTATCATATCAACAAAACCTTAATAAAATTTATGAGTCTTTTTAACTGTAAATCTTAATTTTCAAAAATGAAACACCGGTCAAATCCTAATCACCACAGTTCAACTTTCGTATTCTCTGAAAAAAAAGTATTTTTTCAAAAAAAAAAATGTTAGTTTTGTTGACAAAAAGAAATATCCAAGTATACATTTGTCCCATTTATTGGGGCAAGTGAAAACACATAGGTCTTTTTCAGATGCGTCAGTGAAAAGACTTTAAAATGAATTTACTACTTGTTCTTGTTTGTCTGTTTTATCAACTTTCATTTGTGTATCCTAAGTTTTTCTCCGGAATAAATTCATGCTTGGTACTTCAATTTAACTGAATGCTGTTCAACCAAAAGACCTTGCTTTACAAAGACCTTTATAATAATTTTGGCCTTTCTGGCCATTTTGGAGATAAAATTCTTAAATTGTAGATGTTTCATTGCTAAATGGCGCGTTTTCACTTATTCCACCTAAGAAATTACAGGAATTAATATTATTTTTAACACTTTCAGGTCATATTAAAAGTTCATCATAAAAATCAGCTGCCCTTGGAATATCAATCACAAAAAAACTGTTCAACAATAAAGTGAATCAAAAGTCGCTTCTATATAGCCAAAATATGTAAAAGAAAAACACACTTTTCATGTTAAGTTTGTACTTGAGTTCTGTGTAAACAACCAGTAAACGTGTAAGCAGTTTTTTTGGTGAATAATTTAAAAAAAAAGAGTTAAGTTTATTTGATCAAATTTTTTTTTGGGCCCAACAATTTTTAGATGAAGAAATAATGTATACATTTTTGTAAAAGTTGATAGTTTGCACTTGCTCTAGTCTACTTTCTTAATTGAAAATTCTTCCAAAAAATGCATATCCTCACTTTTTGTTATTAAAAAGTAGATTATTTTATTGATAGCTTCAATTTACGTCAAAAATCAAATAGTTCATTCGGCCTTTTAAAACTTCAATCCTATCTAATTTATTTCAAAGAACAGACTCTTGTTGAGAGGACGAATGACCAAGTTGGTTAAAATCCTCTATAAATAAACAAAATAGAATAGAATAGAATCTTGTTCAGTTAATGTGTCTAGCGTTCTAGGCGTATTATACGAAATTGAATGTAAAGCTTCCCAATTTCTTATTTTCAAACGTCCGCAAAGTGTCATAACATTATTTCATATTCATCTTTACCAAATTCATATTTTTCGGACAACAATTTACTACTTAAATTAACACGAATTAAAAATGGTTTTAATACTTGAAATCGTTTATATGGTTTTGATTCGATCGATAAAATATCAATCCGTGTCACATCTAGGCGTCATTTATTACCATGTGCTGTATACAAATAAGCAAGGAAAAAACACATCTAGGTTGCATATAGCCCCCACGTGCATAAGAAATATAGGTACCTAGGTACTTGGTTGAGAAATAGGCGCCTAATTTTTAATTTTTTCCAGCGATCAATGAACAGTATGCTTTGGTTACTATTATCTTGCAACGACGTTTGCTAGCGACGCCTCGCCCATAGAGACGAAAAACAAACCCCTCGAAGAAATGAAAATCTCTAAAAATGGATGCCTGACTTTTCAATTTCAGATTTTTGCAAAACAAAAATTATATGTTTTATTCGATCAGCAAAATGTCAACCTGAGTCACATCTAGGCGTCATTCATAACCATGTGCTGTAGAAATGAGCTAGGAATCAAGAACAAAAACAAATTACATCAAGGCTTCATATCGCCACCACTTGCATTGAAAAATATGCTTTGTTGAGAAATACGCGCCAAAATATTCTCACTGATCAGTATGCTATGCCATGGTTACTATCTTCTAACGACGTCTGCTCGCGACGCCTCGACCTTGGAGACGAAAAACAAACCGCCCAAAGAAAAAAAAATCTTGAAAAAATGGATGCCATGACTTTTATTTCATTCAAAAAACTACAAATTTAATTATTACGGACAATTGATGCGACTTTGTGTTGTTTTTATTCGATATAAACCGATTCGCATGGCTACAGAATATTCTAAAAATAATTTTATTCGAACCTTTTGGGTAATTTCGGAGGAGTAGTACTACAAACACCGTTACAAGAGAATTTTATATAATAGAAAACAAAAGTTAGGGTTGCCATACTATGGAGGCAGTTCATTCATGAGAAAAACTTTATCAAATCTGATTTTAGATCTTCAATTCTCTCTTAAGATGTTATTCAGAGCTTAGATTTGAAGGTTCAATGATAAAAATCATTTATTTATTCTTTTTAACCTGTTATTTTAGGATGGAGGCATTTTACAAACATGATGGGGGCATACAAAAACACTCTATTATTCCACTATATAATCATTATTAAACCTCCACAAAAGCTGAAATATGTTTTATTTCTTGAGTTTATTTGAGTAAGACACAAAAACCAACCTTTTTTTTTTTTTAGGCTTCTTTACGTATAATTTTTAAAAGTCGAAATATTACATCAAAATGTATCAAAATCTTGTATGATTTTTTAAATTTTTTTGAGTTTGTAAATTCATAAAATTCTTTCATGCCTTATGTTCTAAGCGTATCACCCTCGAAATGCAGTGGTCAGATAAACTGTCTAGTCAGCCATTTTATCAAACAGCCGTAGGGTCATTTAACCCGATAGGCCCATTTAGGAAACCTTCCCCCTACGTACTCATTCGACGAATTTTCGGTTCTACGAAACGCCATCCATTGAGGATCCATGATGAGTATTGGGGAGCATTGTGTTCGATGCATATTCAAAGGATTGCACCTCTTTGCTGTGGTCAGAAGCATACAAACATCGGGAGGCCTCCTTTGAAGGTTCGGCCACCTGTAGAGATGGATTCGCAACATTGTGGCTTCTGAGTGGATCATCAATGAGAAGCATCATCCATTTGGTGTGGCTGAGCTCCTGACAGTAGACTTCCAACTGGCACCAATGATGCTCTCCAAAATTATGTTGGAGCAAATTTTGGACAAACGCATAGTTCGATACGAAAACTTGCCTGCGTTTAAGAGACGTAAATTAACCGTTATGCAAAATCATGTTCAGCAGGTAATGGACCAATCACTGGATTGTTCATGTTTTATGCAACGAAAAGTGCCTGGTTAGTTCTCATTGAATAAGGCTCGACTTAAATCAATTGAGATTCAGTTTGATATGAACAAAAAATCAATAAATTACCTAAATTTAGGAAAAAAAGGATCATAAAATTAAATAGAATATATAAATGGTTAAAATCAAATGAACAGATATGGCAAAAACGTTGCTCGTTTCAATCAATCAAAAGCTGAATTTTTTTAATTAGAAGTTTGAAACATTCCTGGAATCTCTGTTTTATCCGTGTCAAGCATGGCTCACACCTTCCATGCAAACGTTAAAAACAACGAAACACTAATTATTGCCCCTTCCGGCAGTACTCTGTAATGCGCACCTGTCTATCTAGAAAGGAGACTTGGGCTGCCAGAGAAAAGACTCCGCTAGGAAGGAACGCCATCAACAGCATATTTATCAGCCCCACTCCCAGGCGCTGTTTTCGAGGAAACTTTTCCCCTTCCCACTAGAGCTCTTTCTTTCTTCCAAGGATGGTAAGCAGTAGCAGAAAACTGACTGATTTGCTCTAAAAGATTACAGCAGCAACATCAAGCACAGCACAGCGAAATCAGCTTTCTAAAGTGTTTCTACTTTGCTCCCTCAAGTCTGCTGCTGCTGCTGCTAGTGTTTTGAAGCTGACAGTTTTATGAAATTCATAGCTTTCACTTCTGGTGATGTGCTCGGTGAAAAGTGTCGGAATAATATTTTTGATAAGTTCTGGGGCTGATTAAAATTGCAGATGACAAACGCAGTGGAACATTCTGATAAAATTATTAAATAATATAAAATCAACAAAGGATCGACAAAATACCAAAACTGAATGTATTCGGAGTTCATTTAAACCCGCAAGCTAGATTTATTAAACCATTTATAAACCATTTATGATTTGAAAAAACCTTTTTTGACCTTTTCCCGGGAAATGCCATTTTATAAGTTAACATATTACAAAACATTAATTAAAACCCTACACAGGCCACTCTGCAACGCGAGCACAAAATAAAATGACGCGCACTGAAAAAACTTTTACACAACCAGTAGGGGGAAGTCGTCTATGGCCGGACATCGCCTATGGCCGGACAACATAGTTTTTTTCGAAAACACGATATCCTAATAATGTTTAAACACTATGAAAATAAAGCAAATAGTAGCCTGATATGGTGTTAGAAATATGATAATCCAATATGAAAAGGTGAACCAATGATAGGTTTCTAAAGCTTTTGCCTAGTAGTACGGTGAGGATCGCCTAAACTTTGCATTTATATTGTGGTAAGTTTTTTAAGCTTGTAAAATTTAAACTGCACATGAACGACATCGTTGATTGGTTATCTTTCGACTACAGTAGATATAAGCTAACAAAACGGAAGTTCGAACGAAATATTAGGAAAATTAAAAAAAAATGCGATTTCTCTATGACCGGACATCAAGTTGTTGTCTATGACCGGACAAGAAAATATTCAAGATTATAGATGATTTCAACTTGAAACTTTCATTTTTTCATCTCTATAGCACCCTCAAATGATTAGCAGAAGATAAGGATTCAATAACGTAACTATATTCGTCCTCTGAGAAATTTTAAATTTTGCTGTCCGGTCATAGACTATTTTTCTCTAGTTTTTTCGAAACAAATGTTTCATTCTGGTTTGTCAAAAAAACTTTTATGACTGACTTCATACAACGTTCAGTATTGGAAAACACTTACTCACAAGACCTTTGCAAGTGATTTCAGTCATTTTGCTACGTTTTTGTGCCATTGGTGACAACTTTGGTGAAGTAATTCGTAGTGTCCGGCCATAGACAACACTTTTGGAAATGAGTGAAAACTAACATGAAATGATTTCTCTTACCACATGAATATGTAGTAAATTTATTTTTTTCTAATATAGTTATGTGATCATAATATTGATACTCTTCAAATCAGTAGAGGAACCAATATTTACAAAAATCTATTTTTGAAGTTATTGATTAAAAAACCTTAAGTGTCCGGTAGTAGACAACTTCCCCCTATGTTTTCTCATTGTATTGATTTTTTTAACCACATCTGATTATCGCGCCAATTCTTTCGACATGGTCGAAAAGAGTTCTCAAATTGTTTCAAAAAGTAACCACAATCACAGTTCTGTGGCAAACAGCAAACAATAATTATTTTTTAAAACATAAATGGTTACTTGGCTAAAACATTGAGAGTATAGACAAAAGTTTTTTATGACATATGACAAATTATGTAACGTGACTCACAGACTAAGACCCATTTTTTTTTTTTATAAATTCACAACTTTAGGACAACGCAACTTTACAACCAATTTAACACGAACCATGTCTAATGAAACATTTATTTAATCGATATTTCTTACAGATTTCAGCAATAAACAAAAAAACATCGCTTCGTGAATGTTATTGTGGTTGTCAATATTGAACGTTAACGGTACCCGTATCTGATTTCAAACATCAATTGATCTGATAACATAACATTATTGAATAAGGATTCTGTTCTAGTGCGGATTTGCACCGAGAGGCAGATTATCCCAAAAAGTGTACAAAATCTTTAGTACGCAATTTGAAAATAAATTGGTAAGTATCAATTTAAGTAAAGAGCTTATGGTCTCGCATCACTTTTTTGAGAAAAACATGTTTAAAGTTTGATAGTTCTACAAGCTCACAGCAAAAAATGTGCTATCTTATTCTTCTTCTCGAACCCATATCATCCATCATACAAGTGAGTACATTCAAAATGTAGGTTTTCGAACGTACTATTTATTTCAGATGATTTGTTTTCAGCAGGCGCATCCGCCCTTTTAAAAAAATCGATTTCAAAATATCAAATATGCTTTCATTTAGAAATTTTGGAAACAACAACATATAATTCATATGTATGAGATTTTTTTAAACCATGTTATCAAATATACTGAACCAAATCCGTAAATTGAAAAAGCAACAGCATCCGCATCCTCTAGCAGACAAAATAGAAGCACTAATTCGAAAAATTCGTGTAACATATGATAGCGTGTATTCCGGACTCGACTAAGTTAGGGATGCCAGTTTTAATAAATAAAAAAATTTAAATCCTTTTCTTGTACTACACAAATATAAGAAACTTGAACAAATAAAATGTTTTGAGAAAACATTTCATGCTTTGAAAACTTTTTCCCACAAAATGTGTATCAGACGAGTTGTTTTTCAATTAATATTTATTTAGGGTTGATTTTATTGTCAATTACAAAATGCCCAGATGATATGAAGATTTCGCTTGCGTCGAAATTTCATTTTTGAATCAAATGATTGTTTGACAATTTTCAAGCTTTATGATAAAAAAAAATCACACAGTTTGTATCCAACATGATGCACATGGAGGGACGATGGTAACAAATTCTTCCAAATGTTCATAATTCCAGGTTCAAAAATTCTGTAAGCATTGAATGGTTGCCGAATAATACGAACTTCTTGTTAATTTCCATGTTTTTATTATGACTTGGTTTGTTCAACTTTGAAAATCAAGATTGATAAAAATTGATGCTAAGTTTCGAAAATCAAGACTGCTGTTCGTATGAGACTGAGTGTATGGGATGACCAATTCTTTGACCACGCTCTGTGAAAACATTCACAGTGTTATACTTCCATTTTTGTTGCCAGATAGCGCTATTCCTGTCTATCGTTTTCTCATTACATGGTGTAAATTGGTTAAAATATCTGATGTTATCATCCACTTCTATCCTTATAAAAATGGTTGAAAAATTAATCATGGAAAGTGAAATTAATTTACACCATCTTTTTTTTTTTAAAAAAAATTTTCTGTTTAAGATAGATATGTGTACAATTGATTTTTTTAAATTTGTTTTTTTTTTTAAAACAAAAATGAAGATTTTATTTTAACTTCTAGTTTTTAATGTTTAATATTTTTTATCCAATACCTCAACCGTATTTTAGTAATATTATGAAAACGTGTCATTTTTTAGAGCAAATTCTACAATTTTGAAAATGAAAATTTTATTTTAAGTTTTTTTTAATTGAATTTTGTTAGGCTAAAACGCAATATTCGTTGTGGATGGAAAAAATATAAGATTTTCTTTACGAAAAAATAAAATCTATTCAGGCACAAAACGATATTCGATAAAGAGGAATAAAGATACCGTCGTGACTTTGGGTCAAAACAAAAATGTTTGTTTTTGATATGGCTCCATTAATTTTCTAGATATCGATTCCAAATATTTACACACGATGGCTGGTAGATAATTGCATCTTTAACTTCAAAAGTTACTTCTTAGAAATATTCAATTGAAATACTAAAATTCTTGAAAGTTCTGTATGGAATTGACATTTAAACAACATCACCTAAAATTTTCATGATTGAACATATATCAACACATTTTAAAGATTCGATGTTGTTTTAAAGAATCGGTATAAAACATCATTAATTATTCTAGTTTATGTAACACTGTTCAAAATGTATTGAATGGGGGTGACTATGGGCAGGCAAAGGTTATAATATTTACAAATATAAACTAACAGCAAGGATTAAAAATGGATTGAACAAACTTTTGTATGGGGTCGACTAAAAAAAATCATGTTTAGAGGTTCCGCAAGCGCGATCTTTGAAAAAAGTCCACTTTCAAAAGATTTGATTTTAAATAAATTCTGGGTCCAAAAATTTTCATAAATTTATATATTTTATATTTTTTTAATTTTTTTTGAGTTAAATACTACACGTAAAAAATGTTATCTTATTTTAATCGCCGCTGGGATATATTCTTATTTAATTTTTGGCATTTCGGCGAGTTGTGAAAATTCAAGGTAGAATATTTAGAAAGAACATGAAAGTATTATAGGTGGAAAGATCAAAGCTAGAGCGCTTTGGGTAGAAGAAATTGAATAGTTGGTGAAAATGTTAGCAGGGCTTTTGTTTTGTGAACAGCTTTTGAACTACTTGCGTGATTCTTTGCCGCGCGCCGTTTCAATGTTGATAGGAAGCGATGAAGAAACCCATCGCATTCCTACCCACATTGAAACACGGACGGGTCAACCACATTAGATTGTGTCCGACCGGGCAAAAAATCACCCAAGCAGCGCTCACATGTGCTGTTCTATTGCTAAGCCAATTCTATCGATGCGTGCTACTTTTTTAGGTACATCGGATGGTTGCTACTTTTTGTTTCGGCAAAGAATCACGCAAGTAGTTCAAAAGCTGTTCACAAAACAAAAGCCCTGCTCACATTTTCACCAACTATTCAATTTCTTCTACCCAAAGCGCTCTAGCTTTGATCTTTCCACCTATAATACTTTCATGTTCTTTCTAAATATTCTACCTTGAATTTTCACAACTCGCCGAAATGCCAAAAATTAAATAAGAATACACGTAAAAAATGAAAAATGAACCAAATTTGTATCAAAATGTAAAACAAGCAGGCTATTTTCAAGAAAAAAAAATTTTTTGGTCCAAAAATTTTGGATTCAACTGAGCAAAATGTGTACCAAGCGTAAAATATTTTTGATACCAATCAAAAGATGCGGATTTTTGTGCACTTAAACTTTGCTGAACAAAACATGTTGTTTGTATCGTCGTGTGAACCGCTATTCACGGTTCTATCCTTAACAAAAACCACAATTCAAGATATTTTTTTTTAATTTATCAAATTTGTCTTAATAAATACCTACTTTAAAATCAAAATACTTGCAAAAAAGGACTTGAATGGTTCAAGGGAGTCATCAGAAGGCCATATGCCAAATTTGAGCGGAATCGGACAACAGGAAGGGGTCAATCTCAAGTGTGAAAGAAATTCTGAGACATTGTGTTCTAAAGAAGCATAAAAAACTGGATTTTCATCATACATTTTTTTCTTTATCAATCGATTGCTTGATTATGTAGATTTTGATTATGTCAGATCTGGTTCTCTGTTTTGGAAGTTGCAAAAAAGCTTTCCACATCAGCTGTTTGCCATCTGCGGTGTCTGACAATTATGACTTTTTTCAAAAAAATAAAAATGCTGTGTTTGTATGTGATGATAGTTTAGAAAATCCAGGTGCGGATAAAAATTTTGATAATTTAATGGAGATTATTAGAAATATTAATGATAAATTCGATAAATTGAAATCCCAAGTATTAGTACCTTCAAATTTGAAAAAAACAAATTCAGGAAATTGTTCGTGAAGAAATAAGTCTAGCCTCTAAATCTGAAAATGAACGTAGTAATGAAACTGTCAGATATCATTTGCGTTCAAATTCAAAAAAACGAAAATTGAATGATAACGAAAAAACGCCAAATATGTCCTACTCTAAAGTGGTAAAGACATCAATAGCACAAAATGCAGTTTTATCAAACGTGAGCAATCTAACAGTGAATAACAACACTCCTGTGAAATTGTACAATGTGGAAAGTTCGAGCAAAAGCAGAATTTCTTCTCTAGTTAAATTGGAAGAAACAGTTCGTGTCAAACCGAAAACTGAACAGGATATTAGTATCACGCGGAAAGATATAAAATCGCATTTTGATCCGGTAGCAATGGGTGTTACTTCAGCTCGTTATATAGAAACCACAGGTGAAGTATTGATACGATGCGCTACGAAAGAAAAAGCGGAAAATTTCATGGTACATTCTTCAAAAGTATTGGGTAAAAAATATTCTGTTGAAATTAAACAACCAGCTAAACCAAAGGTGAAAGTAGTGGGATTTGAAGAATCCAAAGATTTTAAGGATAACGATTTTGTCGAGCTTTTAAAAAAGCAAAATAATTTAAATGACTCTGTAATTACGGTAGTTAAAATCGAGAAGAATAAGAAGTGGACAAACAATCCCATGATTGCTACCCTAGAAGTTGATTCTCAAACTTTTACTACTTTAATAAATCGTGGAAAAGTTAATGTAGGGTGGGAGCGCTGCAAAATTTTTGAGGCCATCAATGTTTTAAGATGTTACAAATGTTGGAGATATGGTCATGAAGCTGAATTTTGTAAGGAACCGATCTGTTGCGCTAAGTGCAGCGAAGAACACGAAATTAATGAGTGCAAAGTTCAATTTGAAAAATGTATAAACTGCGTTAACTTCAATAGTACAACTACTTCGAATTCGGAGAAAATAATAGATATTAGTCATCCAGCTTGGAGCTATGATTGCGAGATTTATAAACGTAAAGTTGCAAATGCAAAAAAATTTATTGACTACGGTAATTAGCAATCAAAATCTGATGTTTTGTATCTTAATGTGTGCGGTTTGATAAATAATTTCGATGAAGTTTGCATAGTTATCCAGGAACTAAAACCGGCCGTTGTAGTTTTGGTTGAAACTCATCTTACTGAAGATTTGAATTTGGATTCATTTAATATTATAGGCTACGAAACGGTACATTGTTTTTCTCATTCAAGGCACACTGGAGGAGTTTCAATGTTCGTCCGAAACATCTTTAAAATCGACACCTTGCTCAATTCAAACTTAGAAATGAATTGGATACTGGCAGTAAAACTAAATGATGGAAAAAGAAAGGCAATCGTTGGAGGAATTTATCATTCACCCAGCGCAAGTAATCTTCGCTTTATGGATATTCTAGAAAATCATTGGCTTAATGAAATTGTAGAAGATGAAATCGACAACATCTTCTGTGGTGATTTCAATATCAACTTCAACAAAGAAGCAGAGTGCCGAGAATTGAAACGTGTTATGGAAGCATGCGGTTTTCGACAAATTGTCACTGAAAACACGCGGATAACGGTATCCAGCAGTACTAGGATAGATTTGGTTTTCACAAATGTGGACAGAGCTGAAGCGACTATCATTTCAGATTACCGCGTATCGGACCACGAGTTAATAAATATTTATGCTGGGTTTGGGCTTGACGATGTCGAACCAGATACCCTTCAAATAGTGAATGATTGGAGTCGGTATAATAGCAATGTATTACGCCAGCTTCTTGAGGAAGGTTTGCCAACTTTGAGATGCGCAGACTTTAATGAGTTGGTAAGACGTATCGATCTATTGTTAAAAAATAGTGTTAATGCACTAGTAAGGCTAAAAAGTGTTCGTAAAAAACTGGCACTAAATGGTACTGGTTCGGGTACTAACTGGTACTCCAGAGAGCTTAGAGCAACAAAAAAACAAAGAGATAAACTTTATCGACAATTTTTAAGAACTAAAAGCGAACAAAGTTGGCGTAATTACACAGTTATGAGAAATGAATACTCGCGTAAAATAAAAGAAGCAAAAAACCAATCCATTCAAGATGAGCTAGAAAGAAACAAATACAATGGTAAACAACTATGGAAATCGATAAAACGTTTGATAAGTTCAAATGGGACCAAAACTGGATCGATCTCGTTCAACGGAGTTGAAATCACAAATGAATCTGAAATTGCTGAGAAGTTCAATGACTTCTTTATCGATAGCGTCATAGATATTCATGATAGTATTCCGGCAGGCTCTAATGGCTGCTTGGATCAGATTATTTATAACGGCGGAGACTTTCGCACATTCGAAGCAATAAGTAGTCAAGAATTTGATGAAATAATAAACAACATGAAACCCACGGCTGGTATAGAAAATGTTTCATTACGTGTTTTTAAAGATTCTTTACCTGTACTAGGAAATCCTTTGAGAGATATTATTAACACAAGTCTTCAATCAGGTAGAATACCAGAAACATGGAAATGTTCAACTGTAGTTCCGATTGAAAAACAAAATAAGGCACGAGATGCAACATTATATCGTCCTATAAACATGATGGAAATTCAGGAAAAAGTGCTAGAATTAGCAGTGAAAAGGCAGTTTTTAGGCTTTATTGAAGACGAAGAAATACTAATTGCCGAACAGTCTGGATTCAGGAAGCAACATTCAACAGAATCTGCAGTGAATTTGGTACTACGAAATTGGAAGATCAACATCGAAAATGGTAACTATACAGTTGCTGTGTTTCTGGACTTCAAAAGAGCTTTTGAAACAATTGATCGAGAAATTCTGATTGATGTGTTAACAAGAATTGGCATCAGTGGGACAGTTCTTAACTGGTTCAAGGACTATTTGGGTAACAGAATGCAAAGAACAAAATTTGGTTCATCTTACTCGCGATACAGAGAAAACAACTTAGGTGTCCCACAAGGAAGTGTATTGGGTCCTTTGTTGTTCATACTTTACATCAATGACATGAAAAAATGTTTACAGTATGGTCGTCTGAAGCTATTTGCGGATGACTCAGTCTCCTATTGGAGTGGCAAGGATTTGGAACACGTCATACAAGAAGCAAATGCGGATTTAAAAAATATTGCTAATTTTTTAAAACATCGAAAATTGTGCCTGAACCTCAATAAAACTAGCTGGATGATTATTGGAAATCGCAAAATCGGAGTCTGTTCAAACCTATATATTGATGGTTGTGCAATCGAAAGAGTACGTCAAGTCAAATACCTGGGAGTACAAATCGATGAAAAGCTAAATTTTGTAGCTCACATCGACTATACTATTAAGAAGATTGCTATGAAATACGGAGTTCTTTGCCGAATAAGTAGATACATGACATTCTGGTCAAAAATAATCTACGTGAAATCAGTGATAACACCACACTTTGACTATTGCGCTACAATACTGCTACATGCATCAGATACGCAGACAAAGCGGCTACAAAGAATTCAAAACAAGATAATGAGAGTGATAATACGATGCAACCGATATACTCCTAGTGCTTTTATGCTTGATATGCTGCAATGGTTGTCAGTTAAGCAGAGGATTACATACAACAGTTTAATTTTTATATTCAAAATGAAGAAAGGAATGTTACCAACTTATTTGTTGGATGGCCTGCAGTACGGAATCGATATCCACAGATACAGTACAAGGAGAGCTCAAGATTTTAGATTGCCAAACACGAAAAAAGAGATGAGCAAACGATCTATTTTCTACAACGGATTGAAGATGTATAATGATCTACCGATGAACATCAAAGACAGTTCAAACTTGAATGTTTTTAAGAAGCTGACAATACAATATGTCAAACAGACAATTTGATACAAAGACTAATCCTAAAAAGGATCATATCAATGTGATGAAGTTCTGACGAAGCATCAGACAGAAAATTGTACGGTGATGGACATACGCGGGAGTAAAACGAACAAGTCGTACAGAAATTGAACTATCAATGTTAATATAATTATCCAGAGGATAAAACAGTCCCTCCCACTCCTAAAGAAGCGTATGGGGTGGAGGTTGGACCCAAATGGGCCAATGGGACCATCACAAAAAAAAAATAATTTAACAATAATATTTTGCACACTCACACTTGTGCTATCTCCAAACATGCATGCGTTTTTACTTTTCCATGGGAGTTTAATAACGGGAGTTATTGAGAAAACAATTCAAGAACATTGCTTTTTGACTCAGAAACTAGACTGTTGCTCTATTGATATTGTGAATTGTTCTATTATTACGATGTTTCATGTTTTGTTCTGTTTGCATTTGCAAATTTTTGCCAAATTGAAGAAGGCTTATTGAGTTTTTGTGAAGATTTTTTATTAACTTGATTTAATAACTTGTAAATAATCTGATGTTCTCATGTTTATGAATGGAAAAGTAATTATTTTTTATTTTTGAATCCTGGTCTAAGATTGTCTCTAAACGCTTATCGAAAATTTTACAGAAAATAATAAAACACTATTTTTTATTTATTTAAAAAACAAATATAACATTGCAAATTAACAATTCAAAATAATCTTCACTGCTCCTCATAGTTTGAGCTTTCAAAAGGTTGTCAGACATTATCTCGTTTGATATCAGCAGTGTTGTTCTTTAGCCTTTGACAGTTGGTGTTTTTTTGTGTTGTGTCAGGAGTTTTTCACAAAAAAAAAATTATTAAACACAATAAAATTTTACGAGCATTTTGATGAGATCATCAATTTTCTTTTAAAAAATTTTAAAGTTTAGGACAAAATAATAAAATACGATAATAATCTGGAGACACTTAAATTCACTCTTTCAAAAATTGTAAAAGAAACTGTTTGAAAAAAAAACCTGTACTTTTCTACTACAACATCATTTCCTCACGTCAACATGCAATTTTGAAAATATTTCATAATTATTTCGTGTAAAAAACGAGTGAACTCGGTGAAGAAAAGTGTTTTCTATGAAGGCCAATATTTTTTTCATTACTCAAATTCACTAAACTGCTTCAAAAGTTTAATTTTTTAGAACCTTATCAAAAGTAACGTGGCTAAACTAGGTCGCAAATTCGCGCCGGTATGTATTCGATATGCGCCATGTTTTCTTGTTACGATTTTGTAGCCGTTTTAACTTCATGTCATTCGCGACTCATATCAACGAAGCAGTTGGCGGACAGTCATTGAAAAACTTATTCGGTACAACTGTGATCGATGTTTACTCTTGGGCTCGAACTCTCGGACATTGGCTCAGGAAGCAACTGACTTGCCAACTGAGCTATATCACAAGCCCTCAGTTTTCACATGGAAACCCAATCTCTTCACGAAATGGTGTATTATGGTCGAACAATTTATCACGAACCCACCCACAGCAGCAAACACACATTGCTATTTTCTCGTAAATGGCTCTTTTCCATCTTGTAAATAACAAAATTTTTTGCTATTTTTAGGACAATTAACATGTGGGGACCTGTTTTATTTTGAATTTTGATGAATTTATCTACCCAGACAACCAGAATTCGTATTTTCTTTTACAGATTACATCGTATAGAATGTTATTTATATTCATTTTCGTATATCTGCTCCTACAATGTGCGGTCCATGCATATTCTTTATCGTATTTAAAAGCATTGCATGAATTTATTACAACAAGAAGAGAGACTCATATTTATGTACATATGAACTCGACCTTTGTGTACGACAATTCGCAAAAAAAATCCGTAAAACAACCGATATACGGTGATCAGCCGTGACTGAGAGATTTTGTCGTGCTATGCATAAAATAATTCGAAATAAAAAACGTATATAACTGCATTGATTCGTAATAATGTGCATGCAATCGTATACCTTTGCATATTAATTCTCATGTCTGATTTTCGCAAAACGTATTTGCTGGCAATCGTAAAAGAATACAAAAAAGTTCAATAAAATCGTTTATGATAATGGGACATCGATGATTGGAAACGTATTAAAGGAGGCTTCAAAATGTTGGTCTATTTTTAAGATCATCGATGTCGTGTTCTACGATTTAAAAGATTTAAGTTATAGAAATATACGATTTGCTTTTGGTTTAATGCCTTTGAAGCAAATCCCCTTGAATTTAAATATTCCAGATAGCGTCGAAGAACCATCGTGAGCTGCAGATCGAATGGTCAGGGGATCAAGTCCAGGTACTAACAATAACTTCATGAACGTTAAAAAACTTGAATTTGACAGCAAAAAACGCATTTCTTTGAAATAATCTTATTTTTATTATTTTTGGGGATAAATAAACCAATTGGTTTAAAGTACAAAATAGAATAATAATATTATTTTTATTTAACTGACGGAAAATGAGAGCCCTGCACTCAAGTCGCAAAAGACGACCAAATAAGTCGTCAAACTTTCCATATTGTTACGAAAAATTTCGTATATATATACGACCGGTATATCCTTATATACCTATATACTTATATACAACCTCAATCATCGATATGATGATGCAAATTGTCATAGTATAGAAGAAGAAGAATCAGGGTAGTCGTAAATGATGCGCATGACAAGTCGGGCAAATCGTAATTTTATACAATCCAAATCAAGAATATGTTTGCTAATGTACCTTTATGGCCTCCAAAATGATACGTATATACTGGTTTTGTTACATTAAATACGATATGTTTACACGTATATTTGCACGTATATTTGCGTTGCAAATTCGAAATACCCACCAAATGGTTGTCTGGGTATTTTTCCTTACACTGTTATTTACTTCTGTCCCATTTAATTGTGATTTTATAAGTTGAAATGGATCCAACAATTAATAATTTTCAGTTCCTCCTCAGCCTCGAGTGAGATCGGATGTTTTTTTCCTTCTCGCAAGACAAAGGCAAAAAATACAATCTTTTGTGATTAGTGGTGAAAAGTATAAGTGCTGTGATGAGTCCATCACCGGAGGACCACGTGCACGTGGTCGGAGGTCGAAGGTATGGCAGACGACGCATCTCAAAACATCATTGAAGTCAGAAGAATCACGAAGAAGATATCCAACTAAATCGTAGGCACTAATACCCTAATCTTAACGATCAGTAGCACGATAATTCCCGAATTTATCAACTTTGGGATTCTCCGAGTTCGAACTCTTCCATATTACCCATGCCGAATGTGTCTCAAATATGGTCATCCGAAGAGCAAGTGTACATCTCCTAAAGCTTATAACCGTTGCAGCTCTCCTAGTCATGATAGTCAACAATGCAAGAAGAATCCCTACTGTGGTAACTGCAATGAAGAAGGACACACGCCGATAAGCCGCACATGCCCAATCTGGACAGCCGAAAGCTTAGCACATATAAAAATATCTCAACTGCCGAGGCTCGAAAAATCGTACAGCAGATGAACAACACCAGCACATACACGAGTATTTTGAAATCCATTCATACTCCAATGAAAACAAAAGGTACCAGAAAAGGTCTACACCAGCTGTACGATCGAAGACCGCTTCTTCTCCTCAGAAACGTTCTACCACGGAATCATCGCCAGAAGATTCGTCGGATAAGACAAATGATAATCTCAACACTCTATATAGGAAAGTGATCCCCTCAAATACCCCATCACCCTCCCAACTCCTATCCACCCCACCAAATCCCTTCCAACCCCTCCCTAGTATTAGAAAAAAATATGACCCTCGGCTCAGAAAAACTTGTAATAAGTAAATTGGCCTTAAATATATTATATTGAATAAAAAAAAATAATAATAATTTTTCAAAAAATAACTTCATGGTAGCTTAAAGTCACCTAAGGAATATGAACAATATGATAGTGGAAAATGCTCTTGGTTTCCAACTTCTGTCACTGACTGTATATTTTTAAATCTTGAAAGCAAGACTAGGAAAAAACTAAAAAGCCAAAAGCTTTCCTTTCAATGCCAAGAATAATCCCTACTTGTCTGTTCTTTAAGCAGGATTAAAAAAAATTCAATCCACTTTAATCGACGAAAATTATAATACCTACTTGCTTCTGGTAGGTTCTAATCCAGCTTCTAAAATTCCTCATTTTAAAAACACCAACTGAAATGAACAGTGTGCATTGAAGGGAACCACTCCTATACAACTCACTTCACTCTTCGATATTATTGAAGCGCATCGCATACGTTTATCGCTTGCCTTTGTTTACGAACGTCAAGCTTCCAAAGTCTGAAAAGCTCAACAGCTGAACTTTTCCCATTGAAAAGTTTCCCGACTACAACTGTCCCGAAGTCCTGAAGCACCTTCGCCCACCCATCAATTTTCCAAATGCAGCGGAAGCCCACACAAAAACATACCGAAGTAAGAACACCTAGCACTCCATTTCAATTAACTTCAAAAATTCCAAATTCACTTGCGGAGCAACATATTGGCTTAGTGTAGGACTTCGTATAGCAATTGCAATGGAGGAGCAACAGTTCCGGGTCCACGCTATACGGATATCTATAGAAACAGAAAATGTCGGTTAGAATGTTCGAACTCAGCCCGGTTGCAATAAACAGGAATGTTTGGTTCCGCCTCTCCGAATTTTGCCCTGGGTGTATAGTTTTGGGAAACCCCGCAAAGTGGGACGTTGTTTGCTCAACTGAGGAATTTCCTTCTATTTTTACTATGGAAAATTTCTAAAGTTTCACAGATAGTGGCGGGCTTTGGAGTATCCCTTTAGAAAAACCGATGCTACCAACCGATAAAACACGCATACACACCACACCATCTGAGAATGGAGTCTCAATTCAAAACAGAACCTAAACAAAAAAGAACACAACAACATCCTTACCCCTTGCTAACGGAAAATGCCGCAGGAGCAAGGCACATCGCTCAAGTTTAGCCACTTGTTGGTTGGTTTCGATGCATCAGAGTTTAGCTCAGGGTTTCCATATAGCATACTATAATCAAGTAACGCCCACCCACTTCAGACAAAACCACTTTTCCACCCACCAGGCACCAGGACGATCCTTTCCTACACCCCCGTTTACTGAAAATTTGATGATTTATCCTGCCAAAGGATAGCTGCAGCTAACCCGTGCTGTGAAGTAAAGGAAAATTCGTTCTTTGTTTGCAAAGCTGCTCTATGCTACTTATACTTGATCTGTGTGAAACTTGCCATCGAAACAACAACAATTAACACCAGATTCGCCAAACATCGCTACCTATGAATTTTCAAAACTTTGGGTGGTTTGTACCAGTAATCTGGCTGAACTTGCTGGATCAATATATTTTTTTGGATCATAGTAAAGTAATGGAGATAGAAATGTATTTTTGACTGATGGATGATCTTTTTTTGAAATCTTTTAAATGGTTACCTATTGTTAAAAAACTTAGCTCAGACTTAGATTTTCTTATTGGTTCAAAATTTTTGAAATATTGCAATAAAATTTTTAAAAGTTATTGCTTATGCTTATGTTTATGATACATACACAGTCAGATTTTGTCAGCATCCCGGTGAGTAGTAGCCCCTGCACCCCTGCTCGTCTTGTTCCTACCAGATTCCTAGCGAACATCTGCTTTGCAGGACATTCGGCCGGCATATTCGCAACATGTCCTGCCCAGCGTATCCGGCCAGCCTAAACCACCTTCTGAATACAGGGTTTACTGTAGAGTCGCGTGAGCTCGTGGTTCATCCTTCGTCTCTACACTCCGTTCTCCTGCACGCCGCCAAAGATAGTTCTTAACACTCGTTGCTCGAATACTCCGAGTGTGCGCAGGTCCTCGTCGAGCAATATCCACGTTTCGTGTCTGTAGAGGACAACCGGTCTAATGAGCGTAATATACAGGTTACACTTCGTGCGAGGGCTAAGTCTAAGTGTCATTGTCTGTGATCAGCAGTGAGCCGAGATAGGCAAAGTCTTCGACTACCTCCAGCTCGTCGCCGTCGATCGTCGACCTTGTTAATAAGTTGTTATTACTGGACAAGCGAGTTCGGTCAGTCCGCGATTCTTGTCGGAGCGCGATTCGAATGAACTCGACAGTTCACCCGAAATTCGCGCACTGCGTTCCATCCATCGTCGCCTTGATCAGTCTTGTCAGCTTCCCGGAGAAGCCGTTTTCTTAAATGATTTTCCGTAGCTTGTCACGGTCGATCGAGACGCAAACGACTTTTAAGTCTATGAATAATGGTGCGTAGTGATTTGGTGTCCACGGCATTTTTGGATAATTTGCCGTAGTGTGAAGATCTGGTCCGTCGTTGACCGTCTCTCCATAAAGTCAGCCTGATAAATTCCCACGAATCTGTTTGCTTGTGGTGTTAGGCGACGGAGGATTCGGGACAGCACTTTGTAGGCGGCATTTAGAACAGTGATCGCTTGGTAGTTTTTATAGTCCGATTTGTCCCCCTTCTTGTAGATGGGGCATTTTACCCCATCTTTCCACTCCTTCGGTAGCTGTTCTTTGTCCCAGATCCGGACCATCTACCATTATAAGCGATCGGCCAACTTGTCCGGGCCCATTTTGATGAATTTAGCAGGTGCCATCCTTCCCAGCCGACTCGAATGGCTTCCTTAATTTCACTCATCGTTGGGAGTGGCTCCTCTACGTCGTTGGCGACGCCGGCGCTTTCTTCCACCGTCTTGATCTCCTGCATGTGCGCCGTTCAGGTGTTCATCGAAGTGCGTCTTCCACATTTTGATCACATCACGATTGTCCGTCAGGTTGCCCCGTCCTTAACCCAGCACATTTCAGCTTGTGGCACGAAGCCTTTGCGGGATGCGTTGAAATTCTGTTAGAACTTTCATGTTTCTTAGGAACGATGCAGCTGCTCCAGCTCCCCGAGCTCCTCTTCCGCTGTCGATGATTTTCCACATTTCGACGGGTGCCTCTTTGCACTATTACCGCCTGCGCGGCATTCTTTTCGTCCATCCCTCTCCTACACTCCTCGTCGAGCCAGTCGTTCCGTCGAGTTCGTTCCACATGACCGATGACGTTCTCCGCTGCACCGTTGATGGCTGTTTTGATGGTATCCCAACAGTCCTCGAGAGAGGCTTCGTCAAGCTCGCCCTCTGCCGGCAGTGCTGCTTCGAACGATTTTGCGTAGTCTACCGCGACCTCAGGTTGCTTCAGTCGTGCAATATTTAACCAAGGCGGGCGCCAGTTTCGTGTGTTGTTCACTACGGAGAGTTTTGGGCGCATCTTCGCAATCACCAAGTAATGGTCTGACTTGATGTTAGTGCCTCGACAGGATCTGACGTCGATGATGTCCGAAAAGTGCCGGCTGTCAATCAAAACGTTGTCGACCTGTGATTGTGTTTGGTACGGTGATCTCCAGGTGTACTTGTGTGGGAGGCGGTGTTCTAAAAAGGTACTACTACGGCCATTCGTTTGGAGGCGGCAAAATCTATGAGTGTTAGGCCGTTTTCGTTGGTTAGCTGGTGCGCACTGAACCTTGCAATTGTAGGTTTGAATTCCTCTTCCTGGCCGACCTGAGCATTAAAACCCTCGATGACGATCTTGATATCATGTTTTGGGCAGCGTTCGTATTCACGCCCCAACTGCGCGTAGAATTCGTCTTTGTCGTCACCGGTACTTCCGAGTTGAGGGCTGTGCACGTTGATGATGCTGATTTTGAAGAACCGGTCCCTAATTCTCAATCGGCCCATTCGTGAGTTGATCGGCCACCACCCGATCACGCGCTTTTGCATCTTTCCCATCACTATAAAAGCTGTTCCAAGCTCGTGTGTTTTTGCCGCAGCTCTGGTAGATGGCACGACCATCTGGGTACGTTCGTATCGTGGAGCTCTTCCAGCATTCCTTCTGCAGCGCTACGATGTCGAATTGCAGCTCTTCAATTCGTTGGAGAGCACGTGGGTACCTACTGCCCACGAAATTTAGAGATCGGTAGTTCCATTTTCCGAGTTTCCAATCGCTATTCCCTTTTCGTCGTGTGGGTCTTTGCCGATTATCATCCGAAATTTGTTGTTCGTTGTTCGTTGCTTATGTTTTTTGTAGTCACGGGCTCGCAATGCCCGCAGCTAACCCCACTATCTCGCAGGAGGGCCGTCATGATGTTGCTGATTTGGGTCCCATGCTCCGGTCCTCAATAAAAAACGTTAAATTTTAAGCTTTTCAGTCATCTCCTTATACTTATCACGGCTTTTATCAGAAAATCTGATCGAAGCAATCCGAACTCTTTCCCTTTCACACTTCTTCAGTTACCGTACTCTTAAACTTATCTCTAAAAACTTTTAAAAGTTGTTAGTTTAAAACCGATTTTAAAGGTTGAAAATGTAAACCGTAATTACGGAAGACTTTGCTGAGTTAAGGAGGATATAGCAAGGATATAGAAAAATAGTTTCAGAATTTTCAGTTTCTCAGAAAAAGTTTAGTATTTCCTTTGCATACGTAACTAACATAAGAACAATTTGAAATCGGAATATATAAAGCTCTTAAACTTCGTTAGCCAAAGATAGAAATTTTCACAAATCTTAGTAGAATAGTTTTGAGTTATATTGAAAATATTAAATTTCATTAACTCCTACTACTTAGGCTACGTTACATTAATTTGGATTTTTTTCCTTATACTTCAGATGAAAACAATTGCTTTCAATCATCTTACATAAACGCATTTTCACGTAAGGGCTTCGCCAACTGCATCGTTAATATACATCGCGATTGACATAAATTTGTTTAAACTTCTAAAGTTTTCTGTATTCCAGTTATTTATTATTAAATTCAAGATCTTTTTTCATAGAAATGTAGATTTTTTCCATACTTTTAAGAAAAAATACGGATAAAACTATTCGTCACGGTTCGAAGGAATTCTCGATTTTTTCCTTCTTCGTCCATCATTCAGCTATGTTTTCGACCAGGTCTTCATCGAATTGATATGTTTGACAACCTTTCCCTTTTCCTTGAGTCTCCTTTTCATGGTTGCCCAGTATTTCTCGATAGGGCGGAACTATGGGCAGTTGGGTTGGTTGAGGTTTTTCGGAACAAACTGGACCCCTTTCTCTGCATAGCTCGCCAAATCTGGCCAAGACATTACGGGAGACTCTCTTTTTGGTATAGTTCCGACGTCATTGTCTTATTTGTAACGAAATCATTCGTTTTCGCCACAGCTGCAAATGGCCTGCCAAATCATAAATTTTCGTGCAAATTTGTCGGCAAAAACAATTTAAAATTTGGCTGGAACATTCCTTCGAGCCGTGGCCAAGTAAAATTTTTGACCTGGGATCTGTGCGAAATCAGCCTTGACATAGGTTTCATCGTCCAACAAGAGACACCTGTCGGATTTGGTCAGCACCTGGTCGTATATCGGAGAAAATTGTTTTGGACATTTCAGCGATCTATCCTTAGTTTTTCGCTTATTGAAAATTAAAAATGTTGGTATGAGACTTGACTTCCTTGATGACCCTTAACCGTTGTTGCCGATCATGTGCTTCACTCCAATGCTTGATTTGAAGTTTGTGGACATTATTCACAGTGTTTTCATACTTATCCATCACAAAAACTCAGTAATTCTTTGAATAATCAACTGTTTTGTCAGCTATCAATTTGATAATGACGAATTTTAAAGGAAACTGTGCAAAATTATTTTTTCCTTTTTCTCTTGCATCGTACATATCTCAAAAACGCGTAAATTTTAAATTTTGAAAAAAATAGGTCAAGAAGTACTTTTTACAGGCAACAAAATGCGGTCAAAATTTTTCCTTTTCCTTGAGTCTCCTTTTCATGGTTGCCCAGTATTTCTCGATAGGGCGGAACTATGGGCAGTTGGGTTGGTTGAGGTTTTTCGGAACAAACTGGACCCCTTTCTCTGCATAGCTCGCCAAATCTGGCCAAGACATTACGGGAGACTCTCTTTTTGGTATAGTTCCGACGTCATTGTCTTATTTGTAACGAAATCATTCGTTTTCGCCACAGCTGCAAATGGCCTGCCAAATCATAAATTTTCGTGCAAATTTGTCGGCAAAAACAATTTAAAATTTGGCTGGAACATTCCTTCGAGCCGTGGCCAAGTAAAATTTTTGACCTGGGATCTGTGCGAAATCAGCCTTGACATAGGTTTCATCGTCCAACAAGAGACACCTGTCGGATTTGGTCAGCACCTGGTCGTATAGCTTTCGAGCACGGATTAAGGTCACACTTTTCTGTTTTATGGTCCGATTTTGATGTTTGCTAGCTCGATACGACTTGATTCCTTCCCGGAGTCAAATTCTCCTCCGGTACTAAATATGTATGGGCAGCACTGAATTTTCTGACCAAATCACGGTCTGACATGTTGGAATTCCTCTTAGTCGTCTTCAAAATCTTACCACGCAGTTTCCGGTCGACAGTTTCACTCTGACGATTGGCTTGAGGCTTCCGAATAGTCCTCAGTGTTTCTTTATTCCGTTTGATAACGTGCCATATGGTATTTCTTGGCAATTTAAGCTAGCCTAGATGCAGACCACAATGAATTTTCCAAATTATTGTGCACATTTTTTCCCTTCCTTCGTCTCTCATGTTGATTGTTTACAAAATACCGTGGATTAGCGAAATGTCAAAAATACAAGAGTAAAGCTGACAAAATTTCCAACACGTGGGTGCCAAGAAGTTCCAAATCCGTCCGATTTTATCGATGATTCGAGACTAGATTTATGTTTTTTTGTTATTTTTTTTCTTAGTGGTAAATTTAAAACACAGAATTCAAGGGATTTTTTAATCACAATTGGTTTTAAACTGTGGAAGAAATGATAAATTAGTTAAAGCAGTAATGTTGCAGTGAATTACAGTGTCTAAAATAGCTATTGAAATAAGTGTGGCAAAACCAAACATGTTCAATCTTACTCGCTTCAGGCTAAAAATATTCACTGGCTTACCAGAATATAACATGCTAGATTCAGATGAGAGAACAGATCTGCCAACGGAAAGTTTTTGCACAGGAGTTAACAGTCGGAAGTTCGGATAGCACTATATTAAGGAAATATTTTATTCTGGAGAATCATTAAAAACTGCTTTCTTGTCAATAGTTTTTTTTCTTCTACTGGATGATTCTCAACTTTTACTTTTTGTTCTGAAACTTGAATCTAGACAAGCATTTAACTACGAGACTTGATGTCAAGGTAAGAGCTTTGAAAAAAATTAATGCAGATCTGAAATTTAAGGGTTGAGTTTTTCAATTTTTAAGTTTAAATAGTACCAAAAATTTTCTCAGATGCACAAAAGATTTTGTTTTATTTAAGGTCTATTTAAATTTATTATGATAATCTTGACCATTCCAAACAGTTAACAAGTAAGCCAAAATGATATGCTTCATGTAACCCATATGGATTTTTTGTATTTATTTAGATCATGGTAAAAAAAGTAAAAAGGTGTGGAAACCATACTTTTCAAACCATCAGCTATCGAAATTGTTTCAGTCTTAGAAGAAAATTTTGAAAAAAGGGTTAGAAAAAGTATGCTATTTGATATATTTTGGCATATTTGTATTCTTCAACTACGATACACAACATTTGTGTCGAAATTTGTAAAGAAGCTGTATTTTTCTTTATTTTTCAACCGTTTTCCCTGCAAAGCACGATAATAGGTCCCACAAAGTTTTTACTCTTTTTTGGTTGAATCTGAAATCGAGCCATTACGCGAAAACTGTGGTGGAGTGAGAAAAAGTCAAAAAGGTTATTTTTGTTCCTAAGGAGGGCAATCTACTAAATTTGTCATTACTTCGACCAAATTTAAAATTTTAATGAATTTTAAAGTTCATGCTTCAGAAAACATAAAACGTTAAAAAAAAAGCATTGATTTAGAAAAAAAGTTTACGTTATCGATGGCGCAAGTGGTGCCTAACAATTAAAGGCGAAAAACTTCTTCGTAAGACGCTATCTCAAAAACCAATGAACAAAATGTCCCACAAATTTTTACATGTAAACATTACAATTCTAGGCCACTTTGCTGAAAAAACATCAATTTCCATTTATGCATTCAAAAGTTATTCACAAAACAAAGTGTTGAATTTTTTTTTTTCGAACACCTTCCCTGTGCAGGGAAGGAACATTCAAGAAAACCACGCTTTTGTGCGCCATTTTTCATTCATTTTTCGAAATATTATAGTTTTATTACTAGGTTTACAAAGCTACAAATTTTATTAAATTGTACCCTGCTAGATACTGAACAGCCATATCACATCACTGGAAGGTTCAAATGTTGAAACAAAATGCAATAAATTTACTACATTTACCATTTAACATTTGTCAAACAACGTTGAAAGGAAAACTCTTGCCAAGTTGAGAAAACTATTCCTAAAGTATCTTCTAAAGACTTGCGTTGCACCCAAGTGACGTTTGAACATTTTCGAAACCTCGCAATTTCCCCGGAAATGTCATCTGGCTGTTCTCGAGATGTTGTGGGCGGTCAAAACTCTACTGAACCGAGAACCAAAGCAAGAAACTTTGAAAAACAAAGGAAAATTACTAGTTATTCCCAATTTGTGCTCTCTCTCCTACCAATAAATGCTGGGATGCTGGAGCAAACTTTCTATTATAGTTTTTTTCTGTTGCTTGCTTCTAACGAATGAACCAAAGAAAAAAATTCAGATAGAAATGCAATGGTCAGTTATGCATCATTTAAGGAGAGTGAGAATCCGGTCCCTGCCTGGTTTGGGTTTGGCCGGCCAACTCTTTATCGAGTGTTTGTGGCCAACCGATGGGACCACCATGGAAATGCTCTTCGGATGTTGCACAGTTCTAACTAGACGAGGGAAGTTTGCGAATACATAGAACAAGCTCTGGGTGTTTGTGTTTGTAAGTGTGCGTCCTTTCAGTTCAGTGTATGTTTCTGTGGGCTGTTGGCCGGCTTGTTGCTTTAGTTCGAAGCCCTTGGTTTTGCGGGCTAAATCGAACATTCTCTATTTCTCCAGCCTCCTGGCAAGAACCTAGAACAGGATGTTGACTAGCTAGAGGATGCTGGGTTTGAGGTAAAAGTGAAGCTGTCTAAGGAGATAATTTGCAAAGTACTCTCGGGAGCGAATGGTTTGAGTAAGTTTTCCATCCGATGGGAAACTCATGAATTTTGATACGATGTTTAAATTTTGAGTAGATATTTTTGCTCAAGCACTGCAATTAGGGATATTGCAATGAAAAATTGTTGGCAGGAAATTTCCCACGGAAAATAGTTTATATCTCAATCTTTGAAAGTGATTTTCATAATAGCCAAACTCAAATTTTGGAAGCAATATTCAAAAAGTTGGTCGTTTTAGTTAAAAACTGAATTCATTGAAATAACAAATAATAGAGGTAGTCAATAATTTCTTTCAAAAATGGCCAGAGGATGCTCCAAGGCCTACTTAAAAATTCCCGTCAACTGACCATAATATGCACTCTACCGTTTTCCGCCACACTGAAGTGCTCCTAAACTCCGTGAACGGGAAACCCAACTTTCGAATATATGTGATGGCCAAACTTTGTCTATAAATATTGTGTGAACTTTGTGCGGCGCAGTTTTGCTTTCGATTTTCACGGACCTCTTAACGCAGAAGCACCCTCTGGTCTGGTCACATTCTGGTTGGCCCGGAAAACCACCCCTGTCGATTCGCTAGCAAAAGGAACAACATGTCATGCAGAAAGCATGCAATAAATTTAAAATATTACATGAAATATGAGCTTGAATTCTGCCGGAGATTGGCCGTCTATACGAGAAAACTCCCTGGATGTTTTGGATGTGTGGTGAGTTCTGTGTTGGGAAAAGTCAAACTGTGTCACTTTCGTATGTTTTTGTTATAGTTCAACCATGAATAAACGGCAACAATTCGAGAAAGTCCGATGCCGAGAATGAGTGCATGTTTGCAAAAATATAATATAACAGTCAACCGAACCAAAATTGTCCTTCGAAGCAGTAAGTTTCAGATTTAATTTATTTCATGCTAAATTTTCGTCGTCGAAAAATTCATCCAGATGAACTTTCTCCACAATTTTAAGACCATCGATTTTCGCTATCAACCGATCCATCGAATCACACTCGAAAAAGTACAAACACTCGTATATCCGGTGCCACATTTGGTAGATAAAGTTCGGTCCATCGTCGTCCATCCGAATTTCATCCCGGGAGTTAATGTTCAGAAACTGCGATTCCGTTTCGTTTCCGTTGAAAGGTGGCCATTTTAGTTCCATATCGATCGTTGGATCCCTTGAAAGGAAAAAGCGGAATTGATAGTGAAGATTGATATATTTTCATTTAAATTTTGCATTTTTGGGTAAATTTATTTGTCATTTTAAATTTTCATATGAATTTTTATAAAATTAATGGAGTTTGTATGAAGGTTCAATGTAATATTTGTGAAATAAATGTTTTAATTTTTAGTCAGTGTTATTTTTGTGTAACTTTTAAGCCTCGTATGTATAAAAATTTGAAATTTTTTTTTGTCATTTTTGTCACTTTTGCCATTTTTGTCAATTTTGTCGATTTTGTCATTTTTGTCATTTTTGTCATTTTTGTCATTTTTGTCATTTTTGTCATTTTTGTCATTTTTGTCATTTTTGTCATTTTTGTCATTTTTGTCATTTTTGTCATTTTTGTCATTTTTGTCATTTTTGTCATTTTTGTCATTTTTGTCATTTTTGTTATTTTTGTCATTTTTGTCATTTTTGTCATTTTTGTCATTTTTGTCATTTTTGTCATTTTTGTCATTTTTGTCATTTTTGTCATTTTTGTCATTTTTGTCATTTTTGTCATTTTTGTCATTTTTGTCATTTTTGTCATTTTTGTCATTTTTGTCATTTTTGTCATTTTTGTCATTTTTGTCATTTTAGTCATTTTTGTCATTTTTGTCATTTTTGTCATTTTTGTCATTTTTGTCATTTTTGTCATTTTTGTCATTTTTGTCATTTTTGTCATTTTTGTCATTTTTGTCATTTTTGTCATTTTTGTCATTTTTGTCATTTTTGTCATTTTTGTCATTTTCGTCATTTTTGTCATTTTTGTCATTTTTGTCATTTTTGTCATTTTTGTCATTTTTGTCATTTTTGTCATTTTTGTCATTTTTGTCATTTTTGTCATTTTTGTCATTTTTGTCATTTTTGTCATTTTTGTCATTTTTGTCATTTTTGTCATTTTTGTCATTTTTGTCATTTTTGTCATTTTCGTCATTTTTGTCATTTTTGTCATTTTTGTCATTTTTGTCATTTTTGTCATTTTTGTCATTTTTGTCATTTTTGTCATTTTTGTCATTTTTGTCATTTTTGTCATTTTTGTCATTTTTGTCATTTTTGTCATTTTTGTCATTTTTGTCATTTTTGTCATTTTTGTCATTTTTGTCATTTTTGTCATTTTTGTCATTTTTGTCATTTTTGTCATTTTTGTCATTTTTGTCATTTTTGTCATTTTTGTCATTTTTGTCATTTTTGTCATTTTTGTCATTTTTGTCATTTTTGTCATTTTTGTCATTTTTGTCATTTTTGTCATTTTTGTCATTTTTGTCATTTTTGTCATTTTTGTCATTTTTGTCATTTTTGTCATTTTTGTCATTTTTGTCATTTTTGTCATTTTTGTCATTTTTGTCATTTTTGTCATTTTTGTCATTTTTGTCATTTTTGTCATTTTTGTCATTTTTGTCATTCTTGTCATTCTTGTCATTTTTGTCATTTTTGTCATTTTTGTCATTTTTGTCATTTTTGTCATTTTTGTCATTTTTGTCATTTTTGTCATTTTTGTCATTTTTGTCATTTTTGTCATTTTTGTCATTTTTGTCATTTTTGTCATTTTTGTCATTTTTGTCATTTTTGTCATTTTTGTCATTTTTGTCATTTTTGTCATTTTTGTCATTTTTGTCATTTTTGTCATTTTTGTCATTTTTGTCATTTTTGTCATTTTTGTCATTTTTGTCATTTTTGTCATTTTTGTCATTTTTGTCATTTTTGTCATTTTTGTCATTTTTGTCATTTTTGTAATTTTTGTAATTTTTGTAATTTTTGTAATTTTTGTCATTTTTGTCATTTTTGTCATTTTTGTCATTTTTGTCATTTTTGTCATTTTTGTCATTTTTGTCATTTTTGTCATTTTTGTCATTTTTGTCATTTTTGTCATTTTTGTCATTTTTGTCATTTTTGTCATTTTTGTCATTTTTGTCATTTTTGTCATTTTTGTCATTTTTGTCATTTTTGTCATTTTTGTCATTTTTGTCATTTTTGTCATTTTTGTCATTTTTGTCATTTTTGTCATTTTTGTCATTTTTGTCATTTTTGTCATTTTTGTCATTTTTGTCATTTTTGTCATTTTTGTCATTTTTGTCATTTTTGTCATTTTTGTCATTTTTGTCATTTTTGTCATTTTTGTCATTTTTGTCATTTTTGTCATTTTTGTCATTTTTGTCATTTTTGTCATTTTTGTCATTTTTGTCATTTTTGTCATTTTTGTCATTTTTGTCATTTTTGTCATTTTTGTCATTTTTGTCATTTTTGTCATTTTTGTCATTTTTGTCATTTTTGTCATTTTTGTCATTTTTGTCATTTTTGTCATTTTTGTCATTTTTGTCATTTTTGTCATTTTTGTCATTTTTGTCATTTTTGTCATTTTTGTCATTTTTGTCATTCTTGTCATTTTTGTCATTTTTGTCATTTTTGTCATTTTTGTCATTTTTGTCATTTTTGTCATTTTTGTCATTTTTGTCATTTTTGTCATTTTTGTCATTTTTGTCATTTTTGTCATTTTTGTCATTTTTGTCATTCTTGTCATTTTTGTCATTTTTGTCATTTTTGTCATTTTTGTCATTTTTGTCATTTTTGTCATTTTTGTCATTTTTGTCATTTTTGTCATTTTTGTCATTTTTGTCATTTTTGTCATTTTTGTCATTTTTGTCATTTTTGTCATTTTTGTCATGTTTGTCATTTTTGTCATTTTTGTCATTTTTGTCATTTTTGTCATTTTTGTCATTTTTGTCATTTTTGTCATTTTTGTCATTTTTGTCATTTTTGTCATTTTTGTCATTTTTGTCATTTTTGTCATTTTTGTCATTTTTGTCATTTTTGTCTTTTTGTCATTTTTGTCATTTTTGTCATTTTTGTCATTTTTGTCATTTTTGTCATTTTTGTCATTTTTGTCATTTTTGTCATTTTTGTCATTTTTGTCATTTTTGTCATTTTTGTCATTTTTGTCATTTTTGTCATTTTTGTCATTTTTGTCATTTTTGTCATTTTTGTCATTTTTGTCATTTTTGTCATTTTTGTCATTTTTGTCATTTTTGTCATTTTTGTCATTTTTGTCATTTTTTGTCATTTTTGTCATTTTTGTCATTTTTGTCATTTTTGTCATTTTTGTCATTTTTGTCATTTTTGTCATTTTTGTCATTTTTGTCATTTTTGTCATTTTTGTCATTTTTGTCATTTTTGTCATTTTTGTCATTTTTGTCATTTTTGTCATTTTTGTCATTCTTGTCATTCTTGTCATTCTTGTCATTTTTGTCATTTTTGTCATTTTTGTCATCTTTGTCATTTTTGTCATTTTTGTCATTTTTGTCATTTTTGTCATTTTTGTCATTTTTGTCATTTTTGTCATTTTTGTCATTTTTGTCATTTTTGTCATTTTTGTCATTTTTGTCATTTTTGTCATTTTTGTCATTTTTGTCATTTTTGTCATTTTTGTCATTTTTGTCATTTTTGTCATTTTTGTCATTTTTGTCATTTTTGTCATTTTTGTCATTTTTGTCATTTTTGTCATTTTTGTCATTTTTGTCATTTTTGTCATTTTTGTCATTTTTGTAATTTTTGTAATTTTTGTAATTTTTGTAATTTTTGTCATTTTTGTCATTTTTGTCATTTTTGTCATTTTTGTCATTTTTGTCATTTTTGTCATTTTTGTCATTTTTGTCATTTTTGTCATTTTTGTCATTTTTGTCATTTTTGTCATTTTTGTCATTTTTGTCATTTTTGTCATTTTTGTCATTTTTGTCATTTTTGTCATTTTTGTCATTTTTGTCATTTTTGTCATTTTTGTCATTTTTGTCATTTTTGTCATTTTTGTCATTTTTGTCATTTTTGTCATTTTTGTCATTTTTGTCATTTTTGTCATTTTTGTCATTTTTGTCATTTTTGTCATTTTTGTCATTTTTGTCATTTTGTCATTTTTGTCATTTTTGTCATTTTTGTCATTTTTGTCATTTTTGTCATTTTTGTCATTTTTGTCATTTTTGTCATTTTTGTCATTTTTGTCATTTTTGTCATTTTTGTCATTTTTGTCATTTTTGTCATTTTTGTCATTTTTGTCATTTTTGTCATTTTTGTCATTTTTGTCATTTTTGTCATTTTTGTCATTTTTGTCATTTTTGTCATTTTTGTCATTTTTGTCATTTTTTGTCATTTTTGTCATTTTTGTCATTTTTGTCATTTTTGTCATTTTTGTCATTTTTGTCATTTTTGTCATTTTTGTCATTTTTGTCATTTTTGTCATTCTTGTCATTTTTGTCATTTTTGTCATTTTTGTCATTTTTGTCATTTTTGTCATTTTTGTCATTTTTGTCATTTTTGTCATTTTTGTCATTTTTGTCATTTTTGTCATTTTTGTCATTCTTGTCATTTTTGTCATTTTTGTCATTTTTGTCATTTTTGTCATTTTTGTCATTTTTGTCATTTTTGTCATTTTTGTCATTTTTGTCATTTTTGTCATTTTTGTCATTTTTGTCATTTTTGTCATTTTTGTCATTTTTGTCATTTTTGTCATTTTTGTCATTTTTGTCATGTTTGTCATTTTTGTCATTTTTGTCATTTTTGTCATTTTTGTCATTTTTGTCATTTTTGTCATTTTTGTCATTTTTGTCATTTTTGTCATTTTTGTCATTTTTGTCATTTTTGTCTTTTTGTCATTTTTGTCATTTTTGTCATTTTTGTCATTTTTGTCATTTTTGTCATTTTTGTCATTTTTGTCATTTTTGTCATTTTTGTCATTTTTGTCATTTTTGTCATTTTTGTCATTTTTGTCATTTTTGTCATTTTTGTCATTTTTGTCATTTTTGTCTTTTTTGTCATTTTTGTCATTTTTGTCATTTTTGTCATTTTTGTCATTTTTGTCATTTTTGTCATTTTTGTCATTTTTGTCATTTTTGTCATTTTTGTCATTTTTGTCATTTTTGTCATTTTTGTCATTTTTGTCATTTTTGTCATTTTTGTCATTTTTGTCATTTTTGTCATTTTTGTCATTTTTGTCATTTTTGTCATTTTTGTCATTTTTGTCATTTTTGTCATTTTTGTCATTTTTGTCATTTTTGTCATTTTTGTCATTTTTGTCATTCTTGTCATTCTTGTCATTCTTGTCATTTTTGTCATTTTTGTCATTTTTGTCATCTTTGTCATTTTTGTCATTTTTGTCATTTTTGTCATTTTTGTCATTTTTGTCATTTTTGTCATTTTTGTCATTTTTGTCATTTTTGTCATTTTTGTCATTTTTGTCATTTTTGTCATTTTTGTCATTTTTGTCATTTTTGTCATTTTTGTCATTTTTGTCATTTTTGTCATTTTTGTCATTTTTGTCATTTTTGTCATTTTTGTCATTTTTGTCATTTTTGTCATTTTTGTCATTTTTGTCATTTTTGTCATTTTTGTCATTTTTGTCATTTT
>NC_073692.1:423594361-423622586 GCF_029784155.1 Uranotaenia lowii
TATGAAAGTTGATTGAGTGGTTTTGAAGTCCCCCGGTGAACGCCCCATGCAATTGTGGTCACCCGATTGGGCAGACATAAAACCAGCTACAGGGAGGAAAAAGGAAGAAAGGCCATTGCAGGGGGTGGATTGTTTTTAAGGAGACCGTTGACGTCGTCGTTCGAGGGAAAAACTTTCGGTTTCAATTTTGCCAATTTATGACTCATTGAGGCTTGACTGATGGAATTGGCGACGCCGAAAGATTAGGTACACGCTTCTACATAAGGGTAAAACTCATGGAGCCCTTACGAAGCAAGAGAAAGTTGAGATATTTTTGAAACCAATATTTTGAAGCAGACTTGCATGTACTAGATTTTTCGATTCAGTGCAATGTAGATAGTATGCATTTATGTTTAAGGTTGCCAGATTTCCCGGTCGGATTCAATGTAAATTTGGGAAAGCCCGGTCCGGCCCGGTTGCCCGGATACCAATAAAAAAAGGTCAGAATTTTGCCCGGATTTATTCCCTTTATTTGGCAAATCAAACAAATAGAAAATAAATTGTGGTGTTATTTTTTTTTTTTAATTTCTGCCTTGGAAAACGAAAATTTTTGAACAAGTTTTACAAAAATTATCAAAAAAAAAAAGGTTTTTTGAGATCCTTCCACACGATTTAAAATCTGTCGAAAATATTCGATGAACAACTTTTATTTTCTTTTTTTTAGAAATTCCTGGTTTTAGTCTGGTTTCGCCAAATTTTTATATTAAATTGTCCAGATTTGTCTGGCCAGGATAAGTGCAGAAAATAAGCTGGCAAAATTATTTATGTTCCATTTAATGTTGAATTTGATCCAATTCATTGTTTGTCCAAATTACTTTTTACATCTCTCTTTTCGCGATGTGCAAAATCCGAGAGACAAAAGAGACAAACTTTTTACTCATATGAAAAATGATATTTTTTGCTCTATTATTTTTTACCATTCCTTAACAGTCATTTCAAGACAAGTTATGTGATTCACGTTACAGGGAAAAATAAAATCTTTGTAGAACTTTTATTCATTCGAATATTTACCATTAAATTTTGATTAATTTTCTTGTTATTTTTAGAGGCAGAAAATACTGATTTACCAAACATGGAAGCTCAGCCTGATTAAACCATCGCGATGCATTCGGGAGGCCGGGGCAATTTTTTACGGGAGGCTCCAATGAATAATTTTCTTCATATACCGCTTCATAGAAAACATAGTATTTTATACATATAAAGAAACTGGAAATGAGTTCAGTATATTGACAGATTATCCAGTTTTGTACGGGCATGTTCAAATATTCAGTTTTAATATTTAGTAAAGTTGCGGTCTGGCCTGGTTAGCCGAAAATTTTAAAAGAGAGCCCAGTTTTTTATTCACATGACTGGCAAACGGAAATCAGGCAAGCTTAGTATATTGCATTGAAATAACAATTATGTCTGGTGTCTTCAAACAATTATTGTTAATACATCACGTGAATATATTCCAATTTATTTATTAACTCTAGCATCACCAAAGATCTCTGGTTTAGAAAACATCAAGATGGATATAGAAATGTTTTTCTTTTCATGATAAATTCCAGATAATCGAAAGCAGAACAGAAAGATCGAAAGCAAAATAAATAATTCCATAATGACGATTCGAAAGTAACATTAAGATCTTAGACTCACAATTAAAAATTAAAAAATAATAAAAAAAAAAACACATTTCAGAGAGATGCAGATATTATTGTTTCAAGAGTAAAATTCGAGACCTGAAATCGGATTTCATTCAGAGCATAATTTAAAATCAAGATTGAGGAAACAGATAAAAAATTAATTTATAATTCAAAATTCAGAAAAACAAAGTTGCAATCAGAGCTATTTAAAGCAGGAATTGCCAATTTAATTTAAATCTAAATGTTTTGTTTCAATTCATATCTTTTAAAAACAAAAAAAAAACATTTTCATTCAAAGCTTTTAAAAATTAAAAAAAAGCGGATTATTCACAATTTTGTATAATGAATGAGATTCTCATCAGATTGAACATTGAATAACAGAGAGTTTTGTCTAATTGTTCTTCTAAATGTGACAAAATGTTTCAATCAAAGAATCTTAAATCAGGAAGAAGATTAGATTAAAATCAAACTCATATTTAGAGAATCACTCAATTCAATTCGCAATTCAACCTTGAGTGTGTTTTGTGATAAAAAAATAATTTGAAATTGGTCCACTAAAAATAATATGCTGATTTCCGTTTTTTTTTTTGCTTAAGTAGAGATAATTTTAAAATAAAAGGGCATCACAGTCAAAAGTATCAAACTTGGGTTAAATAAGTTGAAAAAGGTAACATTGAAAAATCTGATGTTCTATTGGTTTTAAAAATAAGTTTAAAACAAAGTGGTAATTTTTTAAAATCGGATGAAAATTGAAAAAGTTCTGGTAGCTTTACCATAACAGATTTTTTTTGCATTTTTAAATATTTTGACGAACCGCGGTGTACTAATCATAGTATAGGAAAAACTATTCATGATAAATTTCACTCGCTCCAAGTCAAATTCAATTATCAGCTGACAAGAAGGTCACATGCCAAATTTCAGAAAGATCTATCTGACCATGGGGAGACGTTGTTTGAGTCTCAAACGTGAATAGGATTTCAAAGTATTTAGCTCGGGAGGAACAAAAAATACTGGTTTTCATCAATAGCTTTTTTATCACAAGCAGATTGGTTTTTATGAATAATTTTCTTAAAGCCTGAATTTATACAAATGTCTCACTCGAAGCTTGCAACACGATTGGATTTGAAACAAAAATGTTATTGCGGTTCATTCAAATATTCAAAAAATGCGAAAAAATACAGTTATGTTAAAGTAACCATAACTTCTTCAGTTTTCTACTGATTTTAATAAAAAAAAAACACGTGAATTCTTCATTTAAAATTGATATTGAAGTGTATATGAAAATAAATTTGTTTAAATGTTTGCTTCATAAAATTAATCATCATGTTGATTAATCATCATGTTGATCATACATAAACTTGAAGTTAAGATGATCGATAGCAAATCTATTCACCTTAAATAGGCAGAAAAGAGATTTAAAATTTTTGTTTTGAATTTGGGATATTTGAATTTCAGTAGAAGTACTTATTTTATTTTTTCAAAATTTCATATTTCATATACCTAAAAAACTGAACTACTGAGACTTTTTTTTCAATTTCATTTTCGGATTCAGCGCTCGATTTCACAATAAAAATATTGGTCAGTAAATCAAATTAGCGATATTTTTTTTTCATTTTGTATACTTGTATTATTATTCTAGCTTCCGATATTCTAGTTGTTGTAAAAAATTAAAAAATTTTACTAAACGTGGGAAAAATATTTCATATCCAAAAAATAATGACTAATTCGTGAGTTATTTCCAAAATAAAGAATAAAAGGAAACGTCAGGAAAACTCATTTCCTTCCATTGATGCTAAGATGCTGGAATTTGGGATCTAAGAAAGGTTACTTCGTAAAACTAGAATTCATTATTTGGTAAAACACTCAGTAACAGAATTTAGAAAATAGGTTTTAATTCAATAACAGAAAGCTTCGAAAATAAAATGAATTAGTCTCAAGGAAAATGTGAACCAAGATCCAAAACAAAGATACAAATTTAAAACCAAATCTATATATATAAAAAGCAATTATCTGTATGTTTGTTTGTTTGTTTGTTTGTTTGTCCTCTATAGACTCAGCCGTCTTAAGAGCTAGAGATCTGAAATTTGGCATGGATGCTCATTAGGACCAGGAATGATGAAAAATGTTATAGATTTTTGGATGACCCCTTCTAAAGGGGGTCGTCCATACAAGCCAAATATTGTTTTCGCGTTATTGACGTTATTTTCCGTCGGATTGTGATGAAAATTTCCACATGAGTGTTTTGAGAGACGAGCAATCGATTACAGTTATCAAATTTAGGGTCAGGGGTCGGCCAAAGGGGTCGTCCATATCCACTGATTAATGTTTTTGGGATATTGGCTTTATTTTACATTGGGTTGTGTTGAAAATTTGCACATGAGTGTTTTGAGAGACGAACAATCGATTACAGTTATCAAATTTAGGGTCAGGGGTCGGCCAAAGGGGTCGTCCATATCCACTGATTAATGTTTTTGGGATATTGGCTTTATTTTACATCGGATTGTGTTGAAAATTTGCACATGAGTGTTTTAAGAGACGAACAGTCGATTACAGTTATCAAATTTAGGGTCAAGGGTCGGCCAAAGGGGTCGTCCATATCCACTGATTAATGTTTTTGCGATATTGGCTTTATTTTACATCGGACTGTGATAAAAATTTCCACATGAGTGTATTGAGAGACGAGCAATCGATTAGAGTTATCAAATTAAGGGTCAGGAGTCGGCCAAAGGGGTCGTCCATATTCACTGTTTATTGTTTTTGCGATATTGGCGTTATTATACACCGGATTGTGATGAAAATTTGCACATGAGTGTTTTGAGAGACGAGCAATCGATTACAGTTATCAAATTTAGGGTCAGGGGTCGGCCAAAGGGGTCGTCCATATCCACTGATTAATGTTTTTGCGATATTGGCTTTATTTTACATCGGATTGTGATGAAAATTTGCACATGAGTGTTTTGAGAGACGAGCAATCGATTACAGTTATCAAATTTAGGGTCAGGGGTCGGTCAAAGGGGTCGTCCATATCCACTGATTAATGTTTTTGGGATATTGGCTTTATTTTACATTGGGTTGTGTTGAAAATTAGCACATGAGTGTTTTGAGGGACGAGCAATCGATTACAAGTTTCAAATTGCGGATCAGAAGTCGGCTGGAGGAGTCGTCCATACCCAACTTTAATGTTATTGCGATTTTGACGTTATTCTACATTGGATTGAGATGAAAATTTCCTCATAGGAGTTTTGAGGGACGCTATTTTGCTTTCAGGTTTCATATCTTGACTCAGGGGTCGGCAAATGGGGTTATTATCTGTTCACTGTTTTTTCGATATTCTCTTGATAGAATAGATTAGATATAGAGATAGAGATAAAATAGCATAGAATTGTAATGAACTGTAATGAAAATTGACACATGGGAGTTTAACAGAAAAGATAACTGATTTCAGGAGTCAAGTTTTGAATCGTGGTAAAAAAAAGGCCGTTCATGTTAGTTGCTCATTGTTTTAGGGTTATAAACTATGAGCAATTGACTCCAGGTAGCATGTTCCGTGTCAAGGGTCGGCGAAAGGGGCGTCTATATTATCTGTTCACTGTTTTCAAGTTCCTGACGTTATTGAACATATAATTTGAAAAGAAAAAATGGCACAAGTGAGTTTTGAGGAACGTAAAATTGGTTTCAATCATCGAATTTCGGGCCATGGAACAGAAAAATAGGGTTTTATTGAAAGTTCAGTGTTTTGTGCAATAATTTTGTTGGAGGCAGGTAATTGATACCAATTTAAGTGTGAAGGTCAAGCAGAATCGTGCACATAAACAAATAGTACATGTATCTGCCATAATGTCTAGATTTTGCAATCGATCGAGAAGAAAACACTCTCACATAAATTTAATTAAAAGCCAATCAACTGTTTAATTTGAATTTCAAGTAATAGTTATAGTAGCGACATTAAACACTGTTGAGTTTTTTCCCCAAAATAGTCGGAAGAATGTTTCTAATTCATTTTCTAAACTCATTTTGACGTACCAAGGATTTAAAGCGAAACGAAGTTCGTACGGGATCAGCTAGTATTTGATAATATGTACCTACTACTAAACAATGATTTACACTCATATGTTACAAATCATGAAAAATGTTTAAGATTTGCGAAAAAAAGTTTTCATTTCATGTCCAATTTTTTTAAAACATCACAATATAAATTGTTTAAATGAATCAACGCTAAAAAATATTTATGTTACATATCCCTTAAGACAGATTTTCAAAATTGATAAGAAATAGCAGCAAAATTCGTAATAAAATACTAATTTCGAGTTTAATTTCTTATTCTATCACCATCAAACCAGAAATTTAAATCGTTTTTTATTGCGAAGAATTTAAATTCGAAAAGTTAAAAAAGAATCGTTTTACTTCAGGAACACAAAAGTTCAGCTTTTCTTTTGAAATCATTTTGAAACGAACTCACATTTTGATAAATGTTATAAAATCTAAATTGAAAAGATAAATATTTAATTAAAATATTTAAGCCGCCGACCGAAGCCTAGAGGATATCATTCAAGTCTTCTAAGTCAGATGTCATTAGATCGAATCTTGGTCACGGCATATAGAGTTCTCATTCTGTGGGCTGATGGTATTAGCATTAGTAAGATACTTGCCTAGGGTTACCATACGTACTCTTTTAAGAGTACATGTACTCTTTTTCGATCGAGAAACGGGCGAACTCTTCGTTTGAGAAATTTTACCTAATGTACTCTTTTTTTGATAAAAGCCATTCAACGAGAAAAATGAACTTGTTTGCTTCAGTATTATATTCAGTATTCAGAATCTTATACAAGAAATACAACTTCAATACAATTAGCTTTCCGAAATATCCCGTATTCATGAGGGCATTTTTGGAGAGTAATTTACAGTGTAAGCAAGCGCCTTCAAGTTAGCAATAAACCCCCGAACAGTTATCAAAGAGCACAAAATCAACATACTCAGATGCTTCGTAGCGCACAAATTTAGCATCGTTTAGCATATCGTTTGTTTAAAATCTGTTTTCATTAGCTGAAAAAGCAATTATGAGAAAATTCATAACAATCATATGAGTCATGCCTAAGCTTTCCTGAAAATATTCTATGCATATTCGGCAGGGAAATTCGGGCATTGGATTTTAAAATTTTCAATCAAAAACCAGGCAAAATTCGGGCATATCTGACCAAAATCCAGGCTTTTCTCGTGAAATTCAAGAGAAAAAGTGAATTGAGTCACATCAGCGGTATTCAATTCAATTTTAACATTTCCTTAAAATGTTCGCACGTGTATTTAGATGAAATAAGCTAAAAAAAAAGTCATAAATTATTTAACACTTTTTCGTATGGTTTTAATTTTGCTTAGATTTTGGATAAAATCTGGGCATTTTTCCTCAATATCTGGGTAACTCGGACGAGCCGTTCATTTTATTGTTTTTCTATGTAAAAAATCAGGCTATCTGGAGTGCCTTATCTCACATATTACTCTCAACAAATTGATGGCAATTGAATGAATTTAAACAATTCTGTTTTATTTTCATTTCATTAAGTTTTCCTTACTCGTTTGGAACTTGTTCATTGTACTCTTCATAGCATTGCGATATATAGTATCCCTAATTAGCCATCATATCCATAAAAGATGTACGCCTAAGAGTTAAGAAAACTAGATCTCTCCAAAGAATCATGAAGTTTGACTGAGATTCTTTATTTGTGTGTTCTTTTTTTTTAAATGATGATTTAATAATGAGAAAAAATATATAATATGTAAATTTTCTCATAAAAATTGAAAAAATATAAATTAGATGTATAATAGAATCTCGAAACTTCAATCATGAAAGCTGTTGTTTGAATACACTGCAAATAGTTATGTACCATGTATGTAAATATGGTAAACGAATTTTTTAAGAAAACTTTCAAATGATTTTGGAGAAAAAAAAAGGTGATTACACATTTCAACAAAACATTCTTTGGCGCACTTTTCTTAGGGTTAATCAAAAAACGCACAACAGTTTTTAGGATCCTCTGTAAACGAAGAATATAATATTTTCGCTTTCAGCTTTCGCTAAAAATAAATTTAAAGAAAACTACCTTATTACTTATAACGATAGAACGATGGCTCCGGATGTACACTACAATTAACATTTCTTCGAATATAATTAAAGTTGGTAAAAGGGAAAAGGAATAAATAAAAAAAAAACGAATATCTGTCAAACGAAAAACTATACACTGATCCACATTTAATACGATGGAAGTTCAAAAGATCGTATTCCACGGTAATAAGCCGATGATAGTAACAAAACCGAACTACATTTTTTTTATTGAGTTTTGTGTAGGCCTACCTAATTAAATTTGACAGAAATATTACGGAAACAGTCCGAACACTGTCCATATTCACCCCATTTTACAGAATACCAATCCAGTTCCATGAGCATAAATTATGATTTACCGTCTTCTAACATAAAACATTATTTTTGTGGCTCAACAAAGTTTGCCGGGTCAGCAAGTTTAGTATAACAGATGTCCGCTCTTGTGCATATAGTTTGGGGCAATTCAATATGGGAGAAAGTGAGTATTCCCCTTAATATGCGAGTTCAGCCTGCCTCTCCTCTATAACTACTTTCATCGCTAATACTTCGGTGCAGGCACTTCTGAAAAAAAAAAAAAAAAAAAAAAAAAAAAAAAAAAAAAAAAAAAAAAAAAAAAAAAAAAAAGTACGCGTTGACTCAAGTGCAACGCACGCGTTTTTTCAGCGCTCTTAAAATTTTATTAAATTTATTGTTTTTCAAGTGAAAATAAAGACGGGATTTGAGGAAAACATTACCATAGGATAGCCTCGAGTGATCATCACAAGATGATATTAAAAGAGGCGGTAAAACACGAGGATATTTCGTTTTAAAGTGCTTTTGATTTTGCATAGATTCGGCCGAGGCGTCCAATACTTCAGTTTTGTGATTATTCTTCGATAGCTCTAGTTTCTCTAGCTAAATGCTAGTTTGTTTCGGTCTGAAGGCTTATGGTTTACACCTAGTTGGGTGTTAGAAAATAAGTGTCGATCTGTGAGATTTAAGGAAGTTAGTGATCAGAAAATAATTGAACAAGGAGTGTGTTCTTCAATTGTGTACGAAGCCAAATGATGGGAAACTATGGGAAAATGAAAATTGCTTGTTTTTTTGTCTCCACGTGTTTTGCGTTTGAATGGTGGGGGACTACTTTGATTGTTAAGTGGATGAATGTGATTTTGAAAAAGAAGTTTGGAATACTTAGTACAGCGAATACTTAACAGAACGGAAAAAGAAGCACTCACGGAAAAGCGTAGTGCGGGTAAATTTAGGGGACTAGGCTTGTTTTTCACATGTTGCAGCTACCAAAGTTCACAAGGTCGTATCAGAAGTGGATTCAAACTCGTTCAAACTTGTGTAAACGTAAGTGAAATATTGGTTCCCACGTATTCCAAGATTATCGGTACAAACGCAGATTGCTGTTGACATCGTTGAATGATCCGCTACAAGTGGAAACAGACTTCCTCTTCTACAATTGGTGAGTTCGTTCCATGATATTTCTTATTTATGACTAGCTGACCCGTTGTGCTTTGCTACACCTTCCGGAAATAAATGTAATTTGTAAAAATTTATTAAAATTTAGATTTTAGAGAGCATTGTTTTAAATCAAACCTCATCATACTTCAGAACCAACAACTTTGAAATAAGAGCTGCAGCTGCAGTTCTGAATAGCAATTTAAAGATGGTATATATTATTTACTGATCTCTAAACTCGTTTTTCAAGATCTGAAATTTGTACTCTGTACCCAAAAAAACCTTTTTAAATATCGTCCCTTCTTTGAAAAGCTCTTTATCTTAAATTTACATGAGAGCTCTCCCATCTTTTTCAATTTTGTCCCCCACTGCTTGGAGAAGGTAGTCAAATTTAACCGGCTCGATACCCAAACAGCACTTATCATGGTAATGAAAAATATATTAAATTAGTTATGTATTACACGGTGTGCCAAAATACGTTATTAATAATAAAAAATGACCACCAAAACGGCACTCGACATTCGAAAGATATAGTATTCAGGCTTCTATCCTGAAAATTTGAAAATGTTTCATCGGGCTTTTTTGAAATTAGAGCGATTTTAAATTTAAAGTCAATTTCCATTAGATTTCCAATGGGGTTCTTCGACCTTATGTTCTATGACCATGGATTTTTCTGAATACACATATTTTATGACAATCACCCAGTTCAATGACTTTATAGAAAATTTTATGCCCGACAACTTTGTGGAAGACTGGAAAAAGATTTGAGTTGATCCTGAAAAGTAATTGGCAATTTTCTAAAACTTTATTAGACTGATTGAAATTTTTCCATGTTTCTTAAGTTTTTTTTTAATTCCGCTTCACTAAAAAGCGAATATCTTTTCAGGAGTAGTTTGAATCGTTTTTGAGTCTACAATAAAATTGTTTGGGATAGAATTTTCAGCACAAGTGTGTATGTAACAGTAAATCTATGGGTAATAGTCATCATAGGAGCTCACAGTTCTTTGAGACCAACTGCTCATGTATCTGCCCAGAATGTGTTCGAAATGAAAGTTGACAACAACTTAAGCTTGAGGATAACTCTTAGTACTACACGAAACTTCCGTAAATGGGTATAAATTTTGAGCCTTATCTTAAAGAAAAGTTAGGCTCATATAACCGGCAATTAAAGGATTTCTTCGAAATCAAGAAGTTGGGTGATATGGGAGGAAACGAAAGCGTCAAAGAAGTAGTATACTGCGTCGATGTTAAAGAAATATGACTAATGAAAAACTAATTTTTAAATTTGGAATGGACGGTGGAGGTCTTTTAAAATTACTTAGTCGGTGATTTCACTGGGACAGCAGTCCAAAGCTGAACGTTACAAGGATGGCGGTGTTCTAAGGTTTTTTAGAAATAGTGATGAACATTAGGCTTATAGTATAATAACGTCAAATTATTTAATCAACTATTAGGCTTTTGATTCTTGCTCTTGCCCCAAAACTGGAAGAAAAATATGAGAATATTGCTAAAATTTGGAACGCGCTACAGTTGCAAGACATTGATGGATATGTTGCAGGAGATTTAAAAGTCATAAATATTATTGCGATGTCAGTAGCCAATATTTGATGACACGTAACGAAAACTTGAGGACTTTGGGGACAATCAAGAAAAACGCACAGCTATGGAAAGAAGCCAACTGTAAATCTTCTAAGAGATTTTCATGCTGTGTTCCCGAGCCACTCTTCAAAGGATCTGACGATCAGCTAATATTAACTGCTGCTCCCCCACTGTCTTTGCACTTAACTCTCGGAATCGTGAATGCATTGTTTAAGGCAGTTGCAGAAACGAATCCAGAGCTAGCAGAATTGTGGACTGCAAAGGCAGGAGTGAGGCATCTCCAACAAACGTTTGGTTTCACAGGGAAAGCTTGCCATAATCTAATGGATTCCTCAGATGAGCTTGAAGGTCATTTTGATGTGCAAGAACATTTAAAGGTAAGTAAAATAGATAAATAAAAAAAACACTTAAACCTGTAAAAATACCGATATCGCAGGCACTGAATCTGTTCCAGGAGATTTACAAGGCATGCTTTAAGGAAAACTTAGATTCCGAGTACACATCATTCATTGATGAGTTTTCTACAGTGTGGAAAATCTTAAACTGCCAAAATCTTCCAAATTCCACATTCTACGATTCCATGTTAAGGATTTTTGCTAATACACCTGAAAATCGCTGGATGTATTCGGAGAGCAAGCCTCGGAGACTTTTCATCATGATTTTTCAGAAACGTGGAAACGATATCAATCCCCCGATGCATCGAAGTTGTACTATGATCATCTCTTAAATGCTGTAGTGGACAGTGGTTATCTGTGTTGATTTTTAATTTTAAATAAAAAATACCGTTTATTTTTATTGTTGAATCCAAGAAGGTAATCAAAAATGACTATTTTAAAGCCAATTTTACGCTATTCACCTTGTTCGACTAAGCACATTTTAAGCACGAAAAAAATGGTTGAAGACCCAAAAACGTTTCAAACTACGCCTGGAAAGATATTCGCTTTTTAGTGAAGCAGAATTGAAAAAAAAACTTAAACATGGAAAAATTTCAATTTTAAGAAAATTGCCAATTACTTTTCAGGATCAACTCAAATCTTTTTCCAGTCTTCCACAAAGTTGTCGGGCATAAAATTTTCTATAAAGTCATTGAACTGGGTGATTGTCATAAAATATGTGTATTCAGAAAAATCCATGGTCATAGAACATAAGGTCGAAGAACCCCATTGGAAATCTAATGGAAATTGACTTTAAATTTAAAATCGCTCTAATTTCAAAAAAGCCCGATGAAACATTTCCAAATTTTCAGGATAGAAGCCTGAATACTATATCTTTCGAATGTCGAGTGCCGTTTTGGTGGTCATTTTTTATTTTTAATAACGTATTTTGGCACACCGTGATTAAATACAGTGCAAATTTCTTTTTTTTTAAATAAATTTACTACGGTAAACATATAAATATTTAAAAAAATATCAGTTGCATCACTAAATAAGTTCTCAGCGTTTTTTTTTATTTTTTCTTTGAAAGTCAAATTTTCAAAAATTTAGTTAAAAACAAATTTCTAAGTTTACATTTGTCCCGCATATTGGGGCAAGTGTCAATGCAAAGCTTATTTACAGATGCGTCAGAGTAATGGCTTTAAAATGGATTTAATACGAATTCCTGTTTTTTTGTTTTATCAAGTTTCACTGATACCTCTGCAGTATTCCTGCAATATAAATGTATGTTTGTTACTCCACTTTTAACGAATGCTGTTCAAAGGGAATGACCTTCATTTACAAAGACATTTAAGAATTTTCAATATCCGCTGCAGTTTCAACATTCGGAATACCCCTTCTGGTCTTTCCAACATATTGAATCATTTTGAAGATGAATTTCTTAAAAGTTCGACGTTTGCCCTTGCCCCACCGTGTAAGTTGACAGAGAGAAATATTGTTTTTAACACTTTAAGGGTAAACTAAAAATTTCTTTTAAAAATTTTGCGTCCAGCTGAATATCGGTTCTAAAGTCTCGCTTTTCAAAAACGGAGAGGATTAAAAGTCTCTTTTATGCAGCCATGTAACACAAAAACACTTTTCATGTTAAGTACGTACTTGAATTGGTATGTAAGCAAAAAGTACAATGGTTTTTTCAGAATTATTTAAAATAAAAAGCTCCCATTTTCATTTCTAAATTCGTTTCAGTTGTGTATTTGGGCCGAAGTAACAATTTCTAGAAGAAAACCTAATTTTTAATTTTTTTTTTTTAACAGTAAAAGTTGAACGTTTGAACATGTTCTAATGTTCCTTGAATGAAAAGTCGAATGCTACCTACATTAACACGAACTAAATATGGAAGTATTTTAGCAAATCTTTCAATTGGTTTTGATTCGATTAATAAAATACCAATCCGTGTCACATCTAGGCGTCATTTATTACCACGTGCTGTGTACAGATCAAATAAGCAAGAAAAAAACACATCTAGGTTGCATATCGCCCCACGTGTTTGAGAAACAGGCGCCTTATTGTTAAATTTTCCAGCAATCAATGAACAGTGTGCTTTGGTTACCATCCTCTTGCGACGACGTTTGCTCGCCCATGGAGACAAAAAACAAACCCCTCAAAGAAAATATGCTTGGTTGAGAAATACGCGCCAAAATATTCCTACTGATCAGTATGCTATGCCTGGGTTACTATCCTTTTGCGACGTTGGCCGCGACGCCTCGACCATAGAGACGAAAAACAAACCGCCCAAAGGAAAAAAAAATCTCAAGAAAATGGATGTCATGACTTTAATTTGTTTCGAAAAACTACAAATTTTGTATGGAAGCCCCCCTTCCCTTAAGTCGGATGGAGTTTTGACTACTACAGAAACCATCCCCGGCCTCAAAAACCCTCAGATGCCAATTTTGACGATGATCGGTTCAGTAGTTTCCGAGTCTATAGGGAACAGACAGACAGACAAACATTCATTTTTATATATATAGATTACTGAACTGATGTTGAAATCCGGAAAATTGTACCTTGGAATTCTCAAGTGACTAAGAAATTAGGAAATTCTTATAATTGATTTTTTAGGAGACGTGAGTTGATCCCACATTTTGTGGAGAAGACAGGGGAGTTTTTTTATTGCATCTTACTCTCAGCTAAAGAAGTACAATGTCGGAAACATGATCAGGTTTCATGTAGTTCATGTTGGCCAAATACTGTATAAGTCATGGATGTATGGCTACAATCACCAACTTTTAATTTTGTTTCGATGTTGAAACTTACACATTTATTGCGCAAAATCTTTTGAAAGAGTTCATTTCAAAAGATTTTGTGGTAGTACTAATTTTTTCTCTGTTCTTTCGATATTTGTTTTCAAGAGCGAGTATCGGCGCTATATCCAAGGTCAATGACCAGAGATGATGGTGTACAAAAATCCGAAACATTTGGTTTGACTAAATAAAGATTCAGTACATGATTTGATACATTTACGAAGAACCAATTGATTCAATTTATACCGCAATGTTTTGGATTTCTGTGCAGAAAAACCTCATTTCCATCCAAAGAAGGACGAACTCACAAGGGTCACCATCAAGAAGCACAGTAAAGTTTAGCAAATGTGCTTCCAACGTGAACTTTTTCAACACTTGATAAACATGGAAACGTATGGTACTGTTGTCCACGTTTCTTCCTCCCTGTGTACCAGTTGTCTCTGCGTCCAATACTGCACAGTGGGCCCGGCCGAGTTAAGATGAGTAGTAAATGTACTTTTACTACTCACCGGGATGCTGACAAGATCTGGCTGTGTATGTATCATAAGCATAAGCATAAGCATAAGCATAAGCATAAGCATAAGCATAAGCATAATACTTCGGTGCAGGCACTTCTGTATTTTCGGAACGGTTTGACGGTGGTCTTATTAATGGGTGAAGTTATGTTATCGTCCATTTCAGAAAAATGATTCGACTTTTTATAAAATTGTTTGCCAAAGTTTGAAAAATTTCAATTTTGGTTTTTTTTTCAGGAAGTTTAATTTTGCTTTCGGTTGATGATGCGCTTAAGTTACAAGTCAAAAGATTATACATACACTTTATTGAGTAGGACTTTTTCTAATTTGTTTATTGAAATATCTCCTTAATAGCTATTGTAATTTTCTCCAATTTGGGTGATAATTACTCCTGGTCGTAATAATCTCAATTTTTCTCATTTCGTAGGACGTAATGCAGATTTCGGTTGTTTGTTTACATACTGCTTTTTTCGACTGTTACATGGCGCATGGCACCCGATAATAAAAAAAACAGCGAGGGTGCAGCAAATAAAAACAAACCCCCGACTCGATCCGATCGAGCGAGCATAACAATGACGAAAATTAATGGACAGATTACTTTTATATTTACTCTCACCTCTTTATTCACTGCGAGGGAACAACAAATATACAAAAAAAAAACAAATCGAAAGCCATTACAGTTGCTGGTTTGGTTTTAATTTTCACATTAAAGCTTAGTTCTTTTAGAAATGGGACACTTTCATTTGCTAATAGCTCGTTAACTAGTTATTGGATATTGAAAATTTTGACAGCATTTTGTTGCCTGTAAAAAGTACTATTCGCCCTATTTTTTTCAAAATTTAAAATTTACGTGTTTTTGAGATATGTACGATGCAAGAGAAAAAGAAAAAAATAATTTTGCACAGTTTCCTTGAAAATACGTCATTATCAAATTGATAGCTGACAACACCGTTGATTATTCAAAGAATTACTGAGTTTTTGTGGTGGATAAGTATGCAAACACTATCAATAATGTCCACAAAGTTAAAATCAAGCATTGGAGAGAAGCACATGATCGGCAACAACGGTTAAGGATCATCAAGGAAGTCAAGTCTCATATCAGCATTTTTAATTTTCAATAAACGAAAAACTAAGGGTAGATCGCTGAAATGTCCAAAACAATTTTCTCCGATAAGCTGAAAGTGTTGCCTAGTGATGACTCATTGAAATCCAACCTCAAACAACCATTTTTTGATAGTTCCAAAACTCTTAAGCTGAAAAACAGGTACCGAAGAAAAAACGTTCAAAAATGTGGTCAAAAATAATAAAATTTGATCATTTCGAAACCACTCTATCCACTAAAATGCTTCCAGTTTCCAGTTTCCAGAGAAGTATTGGACCAAAAAGTATCAGAAATTGAAGAAGGAGGGTGAAGCTACCTAAAATATAGATTTTACGAAGTATAAGTTGGAGAAACTGATCAATACCATGACTGAAAAAAGTGTGCGCCGGCCAATGGGATATACCAAGAGTAAAGTAGAAATTTCTTTAACAAAAAACGGTAAATATTTTTTTTCAAATTTTTTCATGAAAGATAATAACATTGCCTTCTTTTTCTTCATAGAAAGTATTTCGTTCAAACGAATGGTTTTTTAGATACAGGCATTCGTAACTGTCCCATTTCTAAAAGAACTAAGCTTTACGTAATTATTGTTACTTTAGCCCTGCAACTTTGACTAATTAGTGTTTATATTGGTGCAATGCTGCGTTCGTTAGCTACTTGTTCATTATTGTTTTGGGCCTTTCTCTCGTTTCAAAATATTACAAATCGTCCGTCCGTATAATCCGAGAAAAAAAAAAGAACTGGGATGAAGGAAGGGCATCACTTTAATCAGCAAATGGTTGAACGCACCACACTACACACTTTGTGTTGGAAGCAAGTGAAACTTTGAAGGACGTTTGAGAATTTTCACATGAAATTTCATTAAACTAAAATCATTTGCAGCAAAGTTTACCCTCGGTGAAACTAGTTCACCCACAGAATCGTAACTCCTATACTACTTGTATGCATACCCACACGAGGGTCCTTCCCAAGCATTGAATTTCGAGGAGGGCCGCGCAAACGTCTACAAAGTTGCAACCTCGAAACTAATTTAAATTATCGCCCAACAGGCGAAACGAACCAAACTTGCTTGATGCTCGTCAAAAAATTAATCTTTCTCCCTTTGGAGGAACGCCCCTCTTCTCTTCTTTCCCGCCCATTCGAGTGCATATGATGATGCTCTCTAGGGGTGGGCGGACAGCATCCAAAAATGTTGCGACCAGAACCAGGCCAGGATTGACCCAAAGGCACACTAACACTCAAACAAACACACATATTATAACCCAGGATCAGCGCACAGCATCCTCACCCACACACATCTTTTTGCGACTAAATTTGCACAAAATTTGCAGCTTTGCTTGCAATTCGGTTTTGGGTCGGTCGGCCGGTTGAAATGCAGTTTTCTGTTGTGCATTCGAAACTTTTGCTTCGAAGCTTTCTAATCCCGTGAGAGAGAGCCGAGGGCTGGACAAAGTTTCTGTAGGTTGGTGGCTGGCAACCCGTCTTGAGTTCCCATCGGTTGGCTCCAAGGTCCTCCCAGGACCTTGTTAGGGAAAACGTTCGGAAAGTATTGCCAATAGGGCGTTAAATTTATTTATATATTTTTAAAAATTAAAACACTTCTCCTAAGTTTTCTTTTACTAGACATGATTTTTTTTTTCAAAGAAATTTAAGTTTTTGGAACATGTTTCTAAAAAAAAAAACAAATTTCAAATAACACACCTTAACAGGAAACAGCAAAGCTCCCGCTGCCATCGTCGTTCAACTTTGTTGGACTTCGGAGGATTAGATTTTGGGCTGCTTGAATGGGTGGAAATCTAGATTGAGTTGTTTATGCTAAATTCTGTGATAAGGAGTTGTGATGGAAAATGTTGCACGTTCTACTTTGCGTTATGGCCGCCGTTCAAGCTAGCTAGGTTAGTGGGCTGACTGAGCCGAAGGCACAGAGTCGATTAAATTTTTGAGAAACGGATTAGCTCTAAGCGCTTGAGTTCGGCTTCCGAGAAGCGTTGTATTCTTCTTGCACTGTTATAACAAGTTTCATCAAATTTAGATAATTTTGCGGGATAACACAAAAATTGCTTATTTTTTTAAATTATAATCTTTTATGTTAATAAAATAAAAAAAAGAGTCAACAATTCAATGAAAATTACATAAACCATGACAATGTAACACAGTGAATATTACAAAAATTGTTAAAAAAGAAACACTTATAGACGGTCAACAAGACTTAAACCACAAAACTGTTTGAAAATAAAAATTAATCTGTATTGTCAGTTTTGCTATTTTTTACATTTAGACTCAATCCGCTCTTGAGTGTCAATATGCCACTACTGGTAACTTGGCAGTTTGTAACTTTATTCGGGTGCATCCAAATAAAAAAGTTTCTTCGGGAAACCCCAATAAATTTTCAAAATCTTTAATTTTGTGTCATTACTCTTTTATGAATGTACTCTGAAAGCCCAAGAATAAACTCTCAATAAGACCATGAGTGTCAATTTGACACTCGTCGCTTAGAACTGCTATATCTCTCTTGTTCCTAAACCAATTTTTACAAAATTCATAGTTTCTGAAACGTCGTAACGTAACTCAAATATGTGTATTGGACATTATTAACCTAAAACTCTTCAGATTTCCGTAATTCAAAGTCTAAGAAAAAAAAACAGGATAATCATGCTTAGGATAAAAGAATGTAGATCCGCTATAGAGTGCTAAAAAACTTCTCTTATGGTCCAAGAAAGCTGAAGTTTCTAGCTGTAAGTAGCTATAAAAGGATATGTTTTTTTTTTAATTTCTTAAGATCATGACCACAAAAAATGAAAAAAGTGAAAACCAAACTTTTCAAACAATGAACATCAATTAAACAAAAGGTTAAAAAATCAGCTACTTCTCAAAATTCATCAAAAATTCTGTGTTTCGTATTTTGATAATAAAAATGAAAAATGTGCCAAATTACGTCAAATTTTCAATCTGTAACAAAAATTGCTTGGTGTGACTTAAAACATTTTGTAGGTTTATTGATTGAAAAGTACGGTTTATACACCCCTTTTTTATATTTTTTGTGGCCATGATCATAAAAAAAAATCAAAAAGTATATACATACCTAATTTTGTGCTATGCGTTGCATATCTCGTAACTTCAGCTTTCTTGGACACTAAGTGATTTTTTATTGAGCATTCCGTTGCTGATCTACTGTCTTTTTTCCGAAGCAAGTTTTTTCAGATTTTTTTAGACTTTAATAACAGAAAACTGAAGTGTTGTAGAATGAAAATGTCTGACAAACTTATTTAAGATGCATTACGAAGTTTCAAAAACAATAAATTTTGATGAATCGGTTGAAAAGCTAGAGAGATACATTGATTCTTTCAAGAGTGTCAAATTGACAATCCAGGAACTATAACGGGTAAAAATTCAAGGGACGAATGAGTATCGAGTTCAAATCTGTTAACTTGTAATTATTCATGTAAAGTGTTGCAATTTATGGCGCAAACAGAAAATTCGAATACATTAAGTTTTTCCACTGCATTTGCCTTTGTCCATTTTTATTTTCGTTTTTATTATTTAAGCACCACCCTGGTAGCAAATCGTTTACTATCGTTTAGATCAAATATTTAACATATGCATAAGAGCGAGTTGTCATCTAGTTTCTGAGATTCCTAGTCTCCAATCGGTAAAGTAAAGAAGTTTTGAAGTAAAATGAAGAAATTTTAATGAATGTAATTTTATTAAAGTATGAGCTTTAAAACATTATCATTTAAAAATAAAATGGTTTCAATCCATTGTTGTTTTGAAAATTTTGAAACAAAGAAAACATCCTCCAGTAATGGGAGAAGTGATTTTGAATTATTTCAATTTTGAATATTCTAGTTATTGCAATTTTCTTCTCTTGAAGCGTTTCATAACCAAAAATTTAAAAAAAAAAATGTAACTCGATTTTAATTACAAATGTGAACTAAGTCAACATAATTTATGTTCATTTTTAATTCATCACCAAAACTTATTGCCCAGGTGGTTAAAATGTCTCAAATAAATTAAAATAATAATAACCAAAACTGATTGATTTTACTCAAAAATTTATGTTCATTTTTAATTCATCACCAAAACTTATTGCCCAGGTGGTTATAATGTCTCAAATTAATTAAAATAATAATAACCAAAACTGATTGATTTTACTCAAAGCATTTCTTTCTTTTGACAGAAAAATCACCAAAAATAAGAGGCCAAAGACATTTAAAAAAAATATAAATAAAGACAAAAAATTCTTTCAAAAAAATAGTTTTTTTAAAATGAACAAAGAAGGGTGTGTTTAGGATTAAAAACCTTGCTGACTCCAATTATTTCTTTGCCTAGCAAATGGCCGCATACCAATTTTGAGCTCAATCGATAGATTCTTTAGGGTTGTTCAACGATACTCAAGTTATTATAAGAATTTGTTATGATTTATTGAAGTGTATCTGCGAATATCCCCTTTTGGCTCTAGCCTAAACAAATTGGACAGTGATTGTTCTACAAATTTTGATAAATGTTGTTTGAATAATAAGCTTAGCCAAGTTTACATTTTCCTAGGGTTAAAAGATATGACTTAGAAACACTTTTGACCAGTGTGATCTGAATAATTTATAACCAGCTAAATCTTAAACCCACATTTTTTGCCAAATTGCTTGTGCTCAATTTCAATTGCCTCTGCAATTAATTAATATATTGAAAACTAGCTGAACCCGTACGAACTTCGTTTCGCTTTAAATCATTGTACGTCAAAATGAGTTTAAAAAATGAATTCGAAACAATCTTTCGACAATTTTGGGGAAAAAAATTCAACAGTGTTTAAAGTCGCTTCTATTACTATTACTTGAAATTCAAATTAAACTGTTGATTGGCTTTTTATTAAAATTTATGTGAGAGTGTTTTCTTCTCGATCGGTTGCAAAATCTAGACATTATGGCAGAAACATGTACTATTTGTTTGTGTGCACGACTCTTTTGCTTGACCTTCACACTTAAATTGGTATCAATTAACTGCCTCCAACAAAATTATTGCACAAAACACTGAACTTTCAATGAAATCCTCTTTTTCTGTCCCATGGCCCGGTATTCGATAATTGAAACCAATTTTACGTTCCTCAAAACTCCCTTGTGCCATTTTTTCTTTTCAAATTATATGTAAAATTACGTCAGGAACTTGAAAACAGTGATCAGTGAATATAGACGCCCCTTTCGCCGACCCTTGACACGGAACATGCTACCTGGAGTCAATGGCTCATAGTTTATAACCCTCATCTGAACATTTTCATCTCAATCCGATGCATGATCACGACAATATCGCGAAAACAGTGAGCAACTAACATGAACGGCCTTTTTTTTGACCACGATTCAAAACTTGACACCTGAAATCAATTATCTTTTCTGTTAGACTCCCATGTGCCAATTTTCATTACAATTCTATGCTCAATCAAGAGAATATCGTAAAAACAGTGAACAGATAATAACCCCTTTTGCCGACCCCTGAGTCAAGATTTGAAACTCCTATGCGGAAATTTTCATCTCAATCCAATGTAGAATAACGTCAAAATCGCAAAAACATTAAAGTTGGGTATGGACGACTCCTTCAGCCGACTTCTGATCCGCAATTCGAAACTTGAAATCGATTGCTCGTCTTTCAAAACACTCATGTGCAAATTTTCATCAAAATCCGGTGTATAATAACACCAATATCGCAAAAACATTAATCAGTGAATATGGACGACCCCTTTGACCGACCCCTGACCCTAAATTTGATAACTGTAATCGATTGTTCGTCTCTCAAAACACTTATGTGCAAATTTTCATCACAATCCAATGTAAAATAAAGCCAATATCGCAAAAACATTAATCAGTGGATATGGACGACCCCTTTTGCCGACCTCAAACCCTAAATTTGATAACTGAAATCGATTGATCGTCTCTCAAAACACTCATGTGCAAATTTTCATCACAATTCGACGGAAAATAACGTCAATAACGTGAAAACAATATTTGTCTTGTATGGACGACCCCCTTCAGAAGGGGTTGTCCAAAAATCTAAAAACATTTTTCATCATTCCTGGTCCTAATGAGCATCCATGCCAAATTTCAGATCTCTAGCTCTTAAGACGGCTGCGTCTATAGAGGACAAATAAACAAACAAACAAACAAACAAACAAACATACAGATAATTGCTTTTTATATATATAGATAAATGATTTAGCGTTAATTTTTCGGCAAATCAGTCACATTTTTTAGAAACGAACGATATTTATTTTCTACTTCAACGTTTCGTTGTCGTTTAACACCATTCTCAGAGATTCTACAAGTGTTACAATGTGTTAAACAATTTAGAAAAAAGGGTTTCTTCGTTGTGAACTCTTGGTGAACTCAAATTTAAATTATGTGTAAGACGCCTATTTAAGTTCAGATGGAAATATGAATAAATAGTATAATTCATTCACAGTGAAACTAAACTAAACTCAAAATCCGGATAGTACGCTTTCATATAAAGCACAGAAATAACGATCATTTTGAGAGTACAAAATAACATTAATTAAACCAAGAAACACTATTTTCAAATTGTTAAACACATAATAACACTTGTAAAATCCCTGAAATGGTGTTAAACGACACCGAAACGTTTGAGTAGAAATAAATATCGTCCGTTTCTAAAAAATGTGACTGATTTGTAGAAAAATAACATTAAAATATACAATTGCCATCTCAAAAATAACACAAATGATTTATTAAGCAAAGATCTTTTTTAACAGGGCTGTAGGAAGAAAGCCCCATGAGCCGGGAAAGTATTTGTGACATATATTTACCTATGAATTTTGCCCAACAATGCACACATCAAATAATAAAACAAATTATGTTTGTAACTATACGATTATAATTCATTTTTATTTACTTTGACATTGATAAATTTCGTATTAAATTGGAACTATAGAAATTTGGTCCCAAACCACAAAGGAAAGCAAAATTTTTATAATGAAACCTTAAGTAACAACTTAAGTAACAAAATTTGGAATTTTCTTTCATGGATGGTTAAAATCTTTGAAACTTTTTCAATACTCGAATCAAACAAGTCCAATCTTCAAAGCTTTTTTGCAAATTCAAAGATTATAACAATTGACGAAAATAAATCAAATTTCCAAAAAAAAGTATGAGTTGAAAAAAAAATCGAATCAAATTTACTTGATTGAAAAATTGGTGATTTAAGTTTGAAATTTGGCTTTTTAAAAAGGCAACATTGATAATGTTAAACGATGCACCAAGTAAATATAAAATATTCTACAGATTTCTTGGGTGTCTATCAGGTACATGTTTTAACAGCAAATGTTTTTCATGAAGAATCAATTCCATAATTAAAATCCTGTGGATGATTTTTTTTTTCAAATAAACTCAGAACTTAAAGAATAAAACATAAATAATTATCTCAAATTTCACAACGTTTTTGTGATTTTCAGCTGAATCGTGTGTACAAACAAATTTCGATTATAAATTCGGAGTCAGGAAATGGAATTAAGAAGCAAATTTTTAAGTTCAGGATCTCTTAAATACCTCAACAACTTTATGTTAATTGTGAAACTCATTAACTAGATATTTTTTTTTCTGTATTTTGAAGAATCTGCATTTCGAATCTGAATTCTGAACCTGAATTTTTTATTAACTGAACTACTGTTTGGGTTGATTTTTTAATCTTTGCACTGTGAACTGTTTGGTTTTCGAGTTATTTTTAAATATCAACTCGAAAACTATAACAGTACGAAGTTGCGATGCAGAAAATTGTAAAAACACCCAATATTCAACAGACAAACGAATATACTACGAAAAATTGTCAATAAAACCCAATGACAGCAGTTCAAGATAAACCGAATCAAATTTAACAAGAAAACGAAACTTCAGTTAAAGTTAGGTAGAAAACAGTCGTTTTTACTCAAAAATCCGAGACTGATAGCCGTTAAAAATCTTTCAAAAAAACCTTCATTCACAAATTGAACAGTGAATTTGTTTCAGAGTTTCTATGCAATTTCTGAAATGTACATAAAATAACGATTTAAGAATCTAAATTCAAGATTTGAATTTAATGAGCCAAGTATTAGAGCCCTCTTTCATGAATTAAAGCTTGTTTAAATTCTGTAGTTTTTTTTGAATATGTATAGTGAATCTGAATTCAAATAAAGAAGAATCGGAATCTGAGTTTAAAATTTTTGATCGCCATTTAGAAGCTTTAAATGTTTGAATTTTGTGTAAGAATTAAGTTTAAGAACTTCGTATATCAGTATAGAAGAAATTTTTTTTTCATATTCCAAAAACTTTTATCAAAATATTGAACATGCATATGAGTTTCGAGAAACATGATTCAAATTTGATATGAAATGCCAAACCAAATTTGAACCAGGATTTCAAAGTAGCTTTTCATATCTCATTTCTTATGATTATTTGAACTGAAAAACAAGAATCCTTTACTGGATTCAGAATCCAAAATAAGAAATAGAAATACTATTTGGTAATGAGAATATGGAACCAAAACCTCCTACACCTATAATTTAAGTTAAAATTTCATATTCAGAAGTGAATTGGTATGAACAAGTGAGAAAATGTTTATAGTCTAGATTGTTGCTCTTGAAAAACCTTACTCCTCTATCATAATTTAATTTTGGTGGGGTGGGTGGTTTGGTGGGTTTGGTGGGGTGTTTAATATCTCATGATCGTCCTTCATATAAATCTGAATTCAGTCCTTTTCTACAAGAAATGTGCAATTGATTTTCCTATTCCAAATGGTTTTTTGTCGTCTATTGTTTAAAATGGTGTTATCTGCACTAAACTGATCCAAATCCCTAGTATCTGTCTTCTGTGTGGGCAAAACCTGTACAAAAAAAATAAAATCAGTTATTTCTGAGATAAATCTGTACTGATGGCAACCATGCCAACAACTGTTTTGGATTTTTTCCTTGCAAAAATATTTTTTAAGCAAAGGTAGCAATCGGAGAGCAATGCTTTTTCTTGTAAACGTATACAAGGAACTCTGTTAGCTTTCAAATTTCTTCTCAACACATCTGTAAATAAGAACAAGTCTGGAAGATTTGAAAAAAAAAGTCTAGAAACGTCTAGATAGACAGACTTTGATGGTGGTAATCTTTTTTTTGTTCGCCAGATCGCAATTTAGCAAGCTAGCATACTTTCAATTCCTGGACCTGTTTTAGTAGAGCCAGTACACGTGCACCATATTTCACATATATTTTCACAGCTTATAATATCTTTCCAACAATTTTCAGTTACAAATTTCAATCTATTTATTTGAAACATTTTGAAATTCCACTGCTTTGGAAAATAGTTCTCGCCCAATCCAAAAGTCTGGAATTGTCTGAAAGAAATGGAAAAAGTTTAGAAGTTTGGAAACCCTAAAAAAATATCCGACAAAAGTCGAAAATGTCCTGAAAACACAGGTTTTTGGTAGTCAATTCAAAATCTGGCGACGAATTTTGAAGACAAAAAAATTTCAATCATATTTTCTTGATTTTTATTAAGTTTTTCTTGGGTTTTGACAAAATATGCCCGAATTTCGCCAGGATTTATGCCCTCAAGTTTTAAATCAAATGCCCGGTATTCGCCAGGTATTGCCAAGAATTGTCCGGCCTGGATACGTACTGAATAAAATCTGGTAACCTTAGGCATGGGGCATTCTGCTAGGATAAAGAATATCTAGATCCTCAAGGTTTGAAACCAGAAATAACGCCCTTTTTTGGACCACACTTATAAAACTCAAAATTCTTACCTGGGTTTGAAGCAAAAATGATGCTATTTCAGTTTTATTTATTGCGAGCGTGTTTCATGTTTCTAAATGTGTTTAGATGATTATTAAATGGTATATTAAATGAAAACAGTTATTTAATAGCTACCCGGGTTAGTAAGATATTAAGCTTCCAATTGCATCTGTTGAAAGACATGCTTTTTTTTGGAACGCATTTTGTTTATTGTATTTGATCCAATTTTATCATCAAATGAACAATTAAAATTCAAAAGTTGTCCAACTTTTGACGGGTTTTTTTGAAATATTTATATTAAAAAAAATAACTGTACTTACGAACTGCAACATGTAACCAGAAAAAGTATAGTTTGTGTTTGTGTTTCTTGTAAAAATCATTGAATTACCTGAAAAAAGAAGAAAAAGCATTGTAGTTTGCGGGAATAAATAAATCAGCTAAAATACAGTTGCGTTCAAAAAAGAATGAAATCGCGTGAAGCTGCACCCCCACTTTCAACTTTGACAAGCTGCCATTTCTCTCTCGGTTGATATTTTTTCATGAAAATTTCACACAATTTAGTTCAACTATCCAACAAACACCCTCCAAAATTTGAAGTCTTTACAATGCCGGGAGACAAAGATACAGCTTTTCCCGTAAAAAAGGGAAATTTGGAATTGCTTCACTAAAAATGCTGTATCTTCGACAATTTTCATTGAAAAATCTTGAAATTTGATCCAAAGATGTAAAAAATGTTTGATCTAATATCAGGCCAAGTTTCGTCAAAATCGATGAACGTGATCAAAAATAGTGCCGGGTAGAAAATGAGGTTCATTGTCGCCCAGCAGACGATTTCATTCTTTTTTGGACGGATGTTTGTATGGAAAATATCGTAATCCATGTATTCTTGGATTTTTCTTTCCAAAATCAAAATTTATTAAAAAGAATGTTGTAAATAGATAGGAACTTCATTCGTGCTTTGTTTCGGAAGAGAATATGTTTCAACAGAGTTCAAAATAAGAAGAACAGAGTTTCAGAAATGACTAGCTAATTATACTAATAAACAAATTTAAAACACAATTACAGCGAGTGTTCTATTTGTTCTTGTGTTTCAATACCAGCTCTGTTGGAACAATTTATGTTTCTAAACAAAGCACGAATGAAGTTCCTATCAATTAACAACATTCTTTGTGATAAATTTTGATTTATTGAAAGAAAAAATCAAGAATACATGGATTACGATGTTTTCTATACAAACATCCGTCCAAAATAGAATGAAATCGTCTGCTGGGCGATAATGAACCTCATTTTCTACCCGGCACCATTTTTGATCACGTTCATCGATTTTGACGAAATTTGGCCTGATATTAGATCAAACATTTTTACATCTTTGAACCAAATTTCAAGATTTTTCAATGAAAATTGTCGAAGATACAGCATTTTTAGTGAAGCAATTCCAAATTTCCCTTTTTTACGGGAAAAGCTGTATCTTTGTCTCCCGGCATTGTAAAGACTTCAAATTTTGGAGGGTGTTTGTTGGATAGTTGAACTAAATTGTGTGAAATTTTCATGAAAAAATATCAACCGAGAGAGAAATGGCAGCTTGTCAAAGTTGGAGGTGGGTGAGCAGCTTCTCGCGATTTCATTCTTTTTTGAACGCAACTGTAGATAACATCTCATAAACAATCCAGTACACAAGTCTTATTCTATCTTTGTGAAAAGTAAGAAGAGCAGACTTATTTACTGAGTGCATTTGTTAAACCATTTTTATTTTTAAAATATTTTAGGTTTAATAGGAGACAACAGTTATGAACCATTTCATTGTATGAGCCAGTATAAAAAAAATGCACACATGCTTCTGCTTTACAAGCCAACTTTCAATGAATAATATTAATTTAACATTGAGAGAAAAATAGTTCATATTTGCGTTTCTTTTCAAAAGTAAAAGTTTGATGTGGGAGAGATTATTTGGACTTTCTTTAGGTTAGTAAACTTTTAAATTTAGTCTTGATTCAAGCCTTAAGGTGGAATTTCCTCCATAACATTTAACGGAAAAGGTAACGAAGACTTTCGAAAAAATTAAAAAAAACCAAACAAACAAACAAACATCTTCAGACTGCTTTGTAGGTATCTTAAGCCTGATAATTGAACGAGACCAATCAAGTCACATATGAGTCACTGCGGTGCATTCATGGTAAGGCTACGTAATTAGAATAAATTTAGAATTCATTGAAAACGAATGATTTTTACAACGTATCGCTAAACTTCTTTCACTGTGTTCTCGACCTTAGACGTTAAGAGAAGAGCAGTAAGAGGAGTAATTTTATAAAAACAAATCAATAACATTTAATCCAATTGCATTCCTTGCCTCTTGATAAGTTATTCATACTCGGTTCTGCAGAAAATCGTGCAAGCATTTACGCAACTTCAACGTTTTTGCTTGAATCAATATGCATACTTGAACACGCAGTCCCATACAGCTCTTAAGCCCTCGCTAATAAATGCACCTCGTCAAGTAAGCAGCCTAGCTTATATTCGTTGATCTCGTGGAGATTTCTCAGCTCAGATACGGACCGGCCTCCTTCATCAGCAATTTCAGTAAAGGTCTAATTATGTTTTCATAACGCTTCAACCGAAGAAGAAAATCACGATTGTGGGGGAAGCAAAAAAAATAAAACAGTCAGCCAGCCAGAGACATCATGACGAAAAAAGACTATCGACTGCAGCAGCAGAAGTTCTCGGTATGGTTTAAGTTTTTTGCTCCATCGGGTGTCGACTGGCGATTGTTTGCTCACAGTGAGTCTGCTCCCACAAATCCAATCGAACTCTACTGATCCACAAACTATTACCACGTCGATGCTCAGTTGAATCGAAGTTGTTGTTCTGCTCTTGTTTTTTTTACA
>NC_073692.1:423623086-423692751 GCF_029784155.1 Uranotaenia lowii
TTATCAGAATGTTGGACCGACTTGGTTTTCCAACTTGGTCGCCCGTGTGGATCAAGTCGTATCTCACAAATCGCTGCGCTTTCACGAAAATAAATAGATCACGATCTAGTATATTCGAAACCCCGTCAGGAGTACCCCAAGGAAGCCACCTCGGACCGCTTCTTTTCATTACATTTGCAAATGATCTATGTGAGAAACTCCACTCCGAAAAGCTCCTCTATGCTGACGATCTGAAGCTTTTTAGGAGGATTCATAGTAGTATAGATTGTATGGCATTGCAAGCTGACATCGCTAGGCTTGAAAGCTGGTGCCGCTTGAACGGGATGCAGGCTGATGCAAAAAAAAATGCAAGCTAGTCAATTTACTCGCTCATGAAACATAGTCTATTTGGACTACCGCCTATCTGAAAGTTATCTGGAAAACGTGAAGTCCATATTAGATCTCAGAGTGTAGATTGATAACAGGCTCACATTGCAAAATTCTGCATTAGGATTTCTGCGTCGAAATACCGAGTATTTTGACGACATCTATACGTTGAAAGCTGTTTACTGCGCATCAATACGAAGCATTATGGAATACGCTGCCCAGATATGGGCTTCTTTTCAGAGTACACAGAGTTACTGCCTTGAACGAGTTTATAGTAGTTTTATAAGGTATGCTTTACGACGTCTTCTCTGGACTAAACCGCTTCGTCTTCCGTCTTACGAACAAAGATGTGCCCTTGTAAATCTGGCCACGCTTGAAAAAACGTCATACCGAACTTCAGCAAACTTTTATTTTTGACACCCTGACTCATCGTGTGAACTCCTCTTACATACTCCAGAGTGTCAATTTATACGTATCCACTAGGACACTACGACAACGCCAGTTTCTCTGGAACCTTACCACCGTACTGTGTATGGTCTAAACCACCCAATCGACAAATGTTGTGAACGTTTCAATAGAGTGTACCATCTGTTTGATTTCAATGTGTGTAAACGTAAATTTAAACTAAACATCAGTAGAATTATCAAGTTTTTAAGAAATTTGTCTGTATGGTAGTTCCTTATCCAAAGACCGAGCAAGAAATAAATAAATCAATGAATATAGAGTTCATCACTCAATTTTGAGAGTCTGTAAAATCAGGGCACTTTGAACAAAAGTCTGGCCAAAATCTGTGTCTGACCAATATCTGGACGAAGGGTCAAAAGTCTGTGTTTAACAGACAAATTTGGCACCTGGTAACCCAGTGATATAGAAAGATAGCAAAGTAGGAGTAGGAAAACGGAAGATAGTTAAGTAGAAGGAATTAGGAGGAGTGACTTTTTTGAGAAAAAGGTGTGTAAGCTAGGCCAATTTGGTTCTGCAAATTTGTTATTAAAATTTTACAAGAAATCGTCGAAATTTATTTATTTCCATTCAAAGTGCACCGGTTGAAGTTGACAGTTCAACAAATCGTATTACCTCAGAGGATTTCAGAAATTCCGGATAGTAGGGTAAGCGAATCATATCAGCTTCCGAGTGTGTTGTATTGAAATCCATCTTTTGAATTATATGTTAGGGAATAGAATCATAGGGATAGAAATCACCCTAACAATGAAGAAATGACCCTACAATAATTCCACCTTAAAAGCGTCAATAAGTTATCGACTTATGAGAATTGGCGTTTGTTTTCCGTAGCGTCAACAATTAGTTTGAGTAAAATTTAGATTTTTTTTTATTCCGAACACCATTTCTTAAAGGCAAAGAGGCTTTCCTGAATACAAAAAAAAAACAAACTTTTAATTGGAGGCCACCGATGCCAAACCGCAACAAATTGCAAAACATCTGAACAATGCTCGCTCGCTTCAAAATGGCAAAGGCAAACCGGGTATGAGGGCCTAAAAGACGTTGCAACTTGCAGCTAGGTTAAAACCTGTTAATCTTCTTCGGGTCTCAACTTGTGGATCATCAAAACCGGTTCTAGATGGTTGATCGAAGGAAGGGAGCCAGAAAAAAAGAAACAAGAAATTGGAATGTAACGGCCTAGATAGTAAGGGGCTAGTTTAGAACTTAGCAACGTATTGTGTCGTCAGGTGAATCGTGACGTTGATGCTTAGGATGATCATGACGAGGAAGAATCTTCGATAACCTCTCTCGATTTAAAGGTGTCATGGATTTACCGTTGGAAGAGAGGTAAAATGCTAACGGTTTACATCTTACGATATGAGAGTTGAACTGTGTTAAAAGTCAAGCCCAGATTTGAAATTTTTAATGCTTTCATAATCGTGTGCAAACGGTTTAAGAAAGCTTTCTCGATCAGTTCGTCATAAACGGTTGACAAGATCATGCAAACGAGCAGACCCGGATTGTGATCAGCAAGACACGTTTAGGACCTGGCGAGGTTGTTGACCAAACGACGACAGACACAGTAAACGGCAATCGGAAACGGTCGATGAATGTAATCAAATCTCGTTCCACCAGCTTTAGTAGCCTTCGTTGGGTTGGTTGATCGGTTGCGTCTTGGGTAGAAATTGTTCAACTTTGATTGGAAATATTGATTAGATAACCAACTTTCCGAACAAATGAGATGCCTTTGCGAATTTTAACTGCTGCCATTACTATACTTTGATTCGATATTATGAAAATTCATCATAGAGGCTTGGGGGCAGCAGGTTTCATCATTCAACCCAAAAACTTTATTCAGAAGAATATTATTCCGCAGATAATTCAATCAAAACAACGACAAGCTATGAAGGCAACACGTAAAGATTTATCACAATAAGGTGTTACTCGAGAGAAGTAATAACCCGATAGCTAAGCCACCAGGATTTCCAGTCCAAGATGCCAGTCAGAGAGTCTCTTAAGCGCAAACTTTTACTCACTTCTTCTCGAGATGTACACATCTAAGCTCGTAAATTTGCTCCCAGTCCGACAAATAACGACTTTATAGGTTAACAACTTATGGCCCCAACGAAGAAACGAACAAAAACAACCCGGGCAAGTAAGCAAGCGATAACAACTTTTCGGAATTTACATTGGGAGACTAACCCCCCTGAAGAACTTAATTCCTCTTGTTGCTCACTTCTTGCCAGTGATGGTGTAGAGACAAGAACAAAACTTTCGAGCTCTTCTACCGGTGGCCAGGACTGTTTTTCTGATTTTCCAACAATATGGGGCGCAACCTAAATGGTTGCTTCTAGAGGACGAACTCGAGGCTAGAAAAGACCCGAACTGAATCGAGGAAGCAAAATCTTCTCATGAAAGGTAACTTCCACTTTACAACACAAAACCTCTAGGCTGACCCTTCTTGACTCGCTTTACAGGAGGCGGTTCAATTTCCAAAAATGCAATTTAAGCTTGATCCTCTCGGGGAAAATGGCATTTAGAATGGCAAAACTATGTTGTTGCTCCTTTGCGGCCGGTTTTTATAGTTTTTGTGTTGGTGTTTTAGAGCTTTCCCCTGAGATAAGGCTTGCTAGAATGATTCATTTAAGCTTTTAAGATCTAGATTTCAAGATTAGTCTTAAGGTAAATTTATAATTTTAGACTTCAAAATTCAACATGTGAAAAGACATTTTTATTAATTTTAATTGATCAAGTAGAAATAGTGGAATATTCTAAATAAACATTTTGTAGAGTGCTAGACACCATCAAAAAAGCCTGAAAATGGTGGCTCCATGTTGAAACTTCACTACTCTACCAACAACTATCCATGTCGAGTTGTATCCATTCTGATTTATGACAGTCGACGATTTGTTTCTAAACACTAAAACCAAGTGGAGTAAACGAATTTTCTCTCTGGGCCCCCGTGGGGTCCCAAAACTTAGGACCTCGGTGAGCATGCACCTTTTATGAAACTCGGAACCTACCTATGTATCTAGTCAGCAGTTGAATCGTTGAAATGATTTTGACGCTATAAATAAACCGAATGGGCAATAAAAAAGAAAAATATGCTGCCGCTCTGTTGATTGAACGATGATATGCTATAAACAATGAGAAGTTCTTTCGAACAGAAAAACATGACATCGTCAATGTTAAAGTTGATTAAAAAAATGAGTTAAAATTTTAAGCATAAAACTAAAATTTAAAAACAGTTGAATAAAAATTCAACTTTATTATTTTGTAGTTTTTTTTTAAAAAAGATGATTTGCTAAATAATTTATAGCATATCGTAATAATGAAGAAAAAGTTTAAATTGTCAAAATTGTCAAAATTGTCAAAATTGTCAAAATTGTCAAAATTGTCAAAATTGTCAAAATTGTCAAAATTGTCAAAATTGTCAAAATTGTCAAAATTGTCAAAATTGTCAAAATTGTCAAAATTGTCAAAATTGTCAAAATTGTCAAAATTGTCAAAATTGTCAAAATTGTCAAAATTGTCAAAATTGTCAAAATTGTCAAAATTGTCAAAATTGTCAAAATTGTCAAAATTGTCAAAATTGTCAAAATTGTCAAAATTGTCAAAATTGTTGAAACTGTCGAAATTATCCAAATTGTCAAAATTGTCAAAATTTGCAAAATTGTCAAAATCATCGAAATTGTCAAAATTGTCAAAATTGTCAAAATTGTCAAAATTGTCAAAATTGTCAAAATTGTCAAAATTGTCAAAATTGTCAAAATTGTCAAAATTGTCAAAATTATAAAAATTGTAAAAATTTTCGAAATTGTCAAAATTGTCAAAATTGTCAAAAATTCTGAAAATTTGACAAAAATGTTTAGAAGCCGTCAAAATCTATCAAAAATAGTAAAAAAAAAATCAAAATTCTACTGTTAAAGTGTATTTTTGCTTGAAATTTCTCATACTTGTTTGTTTTAGTGGAATTTAGGATTAACTTCCCAAACATGCACCAGAAAGCAAAATACATTAATTGATAGATGATTTATTAGTTCCATTATTAAACAATCTTAATTTCGGGTCGTACGTCGGAACGTCTGAGCAATTCTCCCGATATGACCGCAGAATTTGAAACCGCGACATCGAAAGCTTATCCCCTGGAACGGAACGGGTTGAGAAAGTGGAAATCGGTTTAGCATTATCAGCTTCTTATCGATTAGGTTCGAGGTACCTACCCATACCGGTTGGTTGAGTTCAGTTGAGAGTAGCAAGGGCAAGTAAACGATATTTCCAATCACGAAACCCACCTCGGAGAGCAAGAGCCTGTTGGGCAAAACGGTTCTGCGGTTTCGCGGTCCAGATCTTGCGACATTCCTGCGGTCAGCCAATTCTACTGAGAGAGGTAGTAGGTACTGTTGAGGAAAGACTGAGGTACATTCTGAAATGTCTAAAGCAGTACACACCCTCTCATTCAAGCGTGTGGCGGTTTTGTGAATGGACCATCGCTAGACCCGCAAGTTGATAAAATTTGCTACTAGGTCAGGCCAGAGCGAAAATGCTCGATTGGAAATTCAGTCAGGCGAAACTGGCCGGCCGAAAACCACCCGCGAATATTGGATTTCTCTAAATCATCGACCAAAAAGACCGGTTTCACTGCTTTTTCGACGTAGGAACATTTCTGGGAGAAATCATCCGCACAAATTTCGATACCTTTTCGGTAGGGTTTTGTCACTGACTTGTGACGATTTATTCCTTTTGCGAGGTCTGGCGCTTAGAAGTGAAGTAAATCCCACACAACAGAAAACGAGCTCTATTTCGTCAGCACATTTAGTGTTTACTCAATTGGCACAGATTGTGTAACATTTGTTTTAGCATTTCTGGGGACAGTCGTCGGTTTCGAAGCTCTTCGATTCAGATTCGAGGGCGTTTCCGCAGAAGACCTTGCCTCGAAGCTGATGGAAGAACATCAACGATGTTCCGGTTGACTGGATATGTGGGAAACTGTGAGGTGTGTTGTGCTTTAAGATGAAAATTTCCTCTGCTTTGAATACGTGAGATTGAAGTTATTCTGATTGAATTGCGAAATCGAAGTCTTTCGATCGAAGCTTCGAATTATTCTCTGTTTATAAAACACGAACCAAAAAAACACAATCAACGATGGCAACACTCATTCAAAGATGCTTCAATATGCAACATAAACACTTCTAAGTCACAGCATAAACATGAACGTGTGAACAACATTGAGCAAAAAAAAGGCAAAAAAGAGTCATACAATGTTGTGGCATACATTCATGAAATGAGACATTTTGTTGCTCAAAATATAACCATCGTCATCAGCACTGACAGAGTCGACTGTCGAAAAGAATCTGGCTGAATTTCAAAAAGAACAAACAAAAGTCGTGGCTTATCTTTTTTCGGGATTCTATTGCTCTATTTCGGTTGAAAAGATGTGTGAAAAATTCTTCAAAGGACTAAGGGAGCCTGGGAAAAAAAAATCACATCTAGGACTAAAGTCCCCATTCTAGGGACCTAGAAGCTCGCTATTTCTATCTATCAGACTCTATGCGAAGACGTTTCGATGACGTGAAAATAGATTAAACAAATAAAAACATTGTTTATACGATTTTCGTTGCCCCGAATGGGTTTGGCGAAGATGATACTGAAACCTCCATACATGTATGATGGCGAAAATGCTTTTTGGCCTTGGTTTTACCGAATAAGTAAACCTGAAGACAGAATTCAAGACAAAAAAAAAGGCAAGCAAAACACACTCTTTGTGTCCTTTTTGCCGGAACATAAAGTACGGAGATAAAATCCTTCTCGGATGCGAGAGATATTATCGGTACTCGATAGGAGATAATCGTAAAATAGCGAAATAGATATGGGGCAGGGATGTCAGATTGTAGAGAAAAGTAACAATCCAGTGATTGAAAAAGAAAGAAGGATGTGAAAATATGATTATTCTTAATTGTAAATTATGAAAGTTTTCAAAAATGCTTTGAATAAATGGAAAGAACAGGGTACCGATAAAAAAATTTCAAAAGATGCCATTTTAAGTTGTGAATCTACTTTAAAAAAAAAAAAAATTCAAAAATGAGTTTATGAATAGCGGTAAGTAATAAATGATGGATTAATATTTATTAAAAATTCGTATAGCCATTTTTCTATTTTTTTTTTTTGATATTTTTGTCATTTTTGTCATTTTTGTCATTTTTGTCATTTTTGTCATTTTTGTCATTTTTGTCATTTTTGTCATTTTTGTCATTTTTGTCATTTTTGTCATTTTTGTCATTTTTGTCATTTTTGTCATTTTTGTCATTTTTGTCATTTTTGTCATTTTTGTCATTTTTGTCATTTTTGTCATTTTTGTCATTTTTGTCATTTTGTCATTTTTGTCATTTTTGTCATTTTTGTCATTTTTGTCATTTTTGTCATTTTTGTCATTTTTGTCATTTTTGTCATTTTTGTCATTTTTGTCATTTTTGTCATTTTTGTCATTTTTGTCATTTTTGTCATTTGTAAACTCTAGCTGGAGTGTATTATCCTATGCCTAAATGTGGCTTATTTCACTTCTTAGAGAACGAAATAAAAAAAAAAATGACGCTGGTTTCTTTTTCATAGGTTCTTTTTTCTCAGATTTTAAATTATTTGATGAACGAAATTCCATCTAAAAATGATTTTTTAATAAGTTCGCCAAGATTTTATTTTTTCAAACCCCTTTAATGTTTACGGAAACAAGTGGTTTCAAAAATATTGCAAAACTTACTTTTTGTTGAAATTTTCAATTTGTAGATTTTACATACCTGTGGAATAAAAATAAAAGTAAATGATTAATAAGACAATCATGAATTTATTTTTGAAGATAGTATTGGAAATCATCTAGAAAAAGTTATAAACAGTTTAAGAGATTGTTTTATTATTGTCCATTGTTAACATTGTTATTCTTAAAAATATCCTAAATATTCTTTCAATTATTAAAAATTAAACTCTAGCTATGTTGAAGTTCTAGTAAGGAATTTTTTCCTTTAAAACTAGCAACCATAACATAGCCTAAGGCACGATTTCAGCGCCAAAAAAGGAATAAAAAGTATCTTGCCGTATTACCGAAACACCGAAGCACGTGTCCATAAAAGTCCTTTCACGGGGAAGGTGAACGGCAACTCATGTAAGTATAGGTTGGTAGGTACTTTTTTGGAGGTGAGAAACCCATCACGTGAACTCTCTAGATGGGTAAGGGGGGATGATTTGAGCCACCCGAGATAGGCACTGAAACGCGCGAACCATCCCAAGGAATGCAATGAAAAACACAAATATGACTTACTCTCAAGAGATGTTTTTGCTTTCGTACTACACGGTTGGACATTTTTTGACAGCACCAACAACAACAACAACAACAATAACAAACGAATGTCAGACGTATGATCTTGCGTTCGGTCGTAATATTCGCGACCAAATGGCACGTTTGTCTTGCTTTTATGTTTTACGGTATTTTTTTCCTTCAGCGCAGTTTTCGATCTACTATGGCTTGACTTTTGTAGGAAGACCACTAGTGGGAAAAAAACCCTAAGAAGTAAGATAAAATAGGACAACGGACATCAAATCGTACCACCAAGCTAGTGCCCCAGTCAGCTGTGAGGCAGCAACTTTGGATTGCTTAATAAATTTTACGTTTATCACTGATTATTGCAATTACTTTGTGCGTCTACCTTATTGTGCGATTTTATGAGGGTTTCGTGACTGCTTTCGTGGCCAGTAATTTGTGCCCATACTTCCATGGATTTTTGATCGATGCACGCTGAAATGGACCTACAGATGGTTTTTTTTCTCTTCATCTAAAATAAACCTAACTTTGAGAAAATACTTCTGATTGCTTCTTCATAACACGGAGTCCAAAACATAGTCAGTCACGTAACAAATGCGACAATCATTTAACAGTGTTCCCAGGATATGAGTGTATATTACTTTCAAATGAGGGATGTAAAGTGGTCAAATATGGTCGTAAAGGCGAGCGAATAAAAACAGTTCACAGATATTGTTTCTCGCTCTGGCTCATAAAAATTCTTCGAAAGTGCGGTGATTTGTGGAGCAAATTTGAATCTGCTAAATGTCTCTATTACATTGCATTGAATGGATAACAACTGTGTTATATATTTTGATTGGAAATTGAACGGAACAATTACCAGGAAATGATTGAAAAATTTTATTCATGGTTTTCCAGGATTTAAAGTTAATGTAAATTAATTATCTCATTCGGTCAAACATAGAGTTAAGGAACATTTAAGCATTCTTTGAAAAGAATCAGAAGAAGCACAAATGTATGTATGTATGTATATCTACCACCCAGATAGCAAGGCGCAGCCAGTAGCAGCGAGCAACTTTTTCCTTATAACTTGTTCAAGATTCACAGACTAAATGAACCAATATGCCTTTGAATGGACTGTTCCAAAGGATAAGAAGTGCAAGCAGAGGCACTTGAACTTCTAGTTAGGGATAGGATTTAATTTTCTCCATCGAAAGAACATATTGAAATCAAAAAATCTTTGATTCGAGCCGTCACAATGAAGAGCGCTCCACTGGGTGTGGAGATGAGCCCGTCTTCAATCCACGATTCCATAAATAGAGGTAGCCCAATGCTCTCCTCAAAAAACCGCTTCAATCAGATGCCCGGATGGCTCCCCCAAACCCCAATTATATGAAAATGTACAGATTAAAAATTGATTATGCATAGTTATGATAAATTACCTGGTAATAGATCTGAAAAAAACTTTTTGATTAATTCGATTTATAAATTATGAAAGTTAAAAGCAATCTTCCACTTTGCATGCGCTTCAATAAATTAAAGAAGCACAAATATGCAAAAAAAGATATTTTTTCCTAGTTCTTATGAAACATTTAAGAGAAGTTAGTTTTTTATTAGAATTTGAATACCGCAATTTGGGGTAAGATTGATCAATTTTTTCCATATTTTTCGATTTCTGTTTCTGTTATGGGGAATGCGGCATGTTTCATATTTAAAAAAACCAGAACTGGACTCCTTTGATCATAAAACATGGTTGCAGAAAATTATTGGACTACATTAAATTTTATTTGAAAATCAAGTTCGTCTTTTTTAAAAGTTGATGCTTTGGGGTAATATTTATCAATTCGGAAATTCAAATGATTTAAAATTTATAATAAAACTCTACAAAACTGAACACAACACTTCTGGTAGCACAAAGATGCTAAACTTGTAACTTTTGGTCCAGTGAATTCTTAGATTTTAAGATTTCTTCGCGGTCTAAAAAAAAAACAACATCGCGGCCTTAAAGTCTTTGGGCCAACAACAAATAAAATCTAAAGATGGACAATGATGCTGCATTAATGAGGGGCTAAATTTTACAACATAACTTGTAAAATCTAACTTCAAAAAAAAAATAACTCGCACAATTCCCCTTTTTTTTATCCTACAAATTAAACCATTTGATAGGGTTTCTAGCCTTTTGTACTAGACGGGCTTCCTCCTGGAAAATGTATTTATTTTTTGAATATCAAAAATCTACCTCAAAAAACAACAAAAACTCACCAAAACTATACAGTTACTAAGGAAAAAACTGAAACCCTCACTTAAATCAATCTGCTGCTTCTAAACGCTTTGATTTCATCAGGAAGGATGTTTGCGAGCCTCCAAAATAAACAGATATTTCAAGATTTTGAAATTATATTTTTATTTAATTTGAAATTTCCAAAAAAAAAATCAAAAAAAAAAAGTTTTGAGATATTTTAACTTTAGACTTGTTGATCAAAGTTATCCTGGTGATCAATCATTGACTATGGGTGAAGACGATTTTTTTTAGTTTTTGATGAACTCTCATTTATATTAAAGACATCGATTTCAAATTTTCATACATGATAGTTGGCAAAAAATTTCATCTTTTACTTGAATAGTTATCTGACAGCAAGCAATTTATCGCTTGAACTCATGGCTAATTTCATCATTTTGGTAACATTTTCAATCATAATACTTAACTGCAACAATGTTGACCCAAAGTCAATTTTTATTTGCTCTTTACTTTTGTGAATATTTCAAAATTCTGTGACACATATTCTGTGATAAAAATTAGCTCGAAATTCTTTGAAATTACAGATTTTTCTGTGATATCGATAACAGCCTCATTCAAAGTCATTTTCTCTTGATCCTGCGCTGATCTTTTAACGGAATGAAAATGAACAAATCACAGAAGCTAAGTTTAATGATTACAAACAATTTTTTATCTTCAAAAAATTTTAAAGATGGGAAAATTTCCATGACAATTTTTCTATAAATTGCATAACCACAGGGGCTGGGGAACTTGACTGACAGTAGTTTTTTGGTTGTAGATTTAACACATTTTAACCATTGTTTCGTAAATTTGGAAACATATCAATACATACCCGTTGCTATATTTTTTGTGTAGTTTTTCTAAAAATTAAATTAACTTAAGATTTATTTGTTCCTAGAAAAATCAATCCAGAATGGTAGTCACTCTTCAACCTAACTGCCAATCACTTTTGAGATCTAAAAAACACATTCCATTTACAGTTTTCTCATGTTTGAGAGGTTCTCTTAGCTGTAACTCTTGACAACTGCTTGTCGAACAGTTTCAGATTTTTTGGAAATACTGTAAAATATTATTACCTCACCTCAAATCATTGGTTTTAAATAAAAAAATTAACTCTCTCGAAAAATGTAAGAAATTTGATTCCGGAATAGTTTTTTGTGCTTTCTTTTTCATCGTTCGGTGCAGTATAAGAATTAAGGGGAAATATCAAAAAAAAAAAAAAATAAATTAAATTAATTTAAACCATTTCTTGAGCATTAATCTAAATGTTTCGCGGGTTTCGACAATTTTTTTTGAAAAAATCTTTAATACTTAAAACTTTGAATCGTCTTTGAGTGATGTCAGAAATATTAAAAAATTCTTATTATATTATTCTTAATTTTTTTTTTCAAATTATGAAATCTATCTATTTTCAATCTTTTTTTCTCTTCAACTAGTATAACTATACGATATTTTGGCCCCTTAATATTTAAAGGTTTGAGCCGTTTTAAATAAATGTATTTTTCAATTTATAGAATAGCAATACAGATCAAAATTTTGCAATGAATAAAAAATATTAAAATTAAAAACAGGTTTTTGTTTTATTTACGCTTGTTAGTTCATAAGTTATCACTGATTGATTAAACTCCAAACAATAACAAACCAAAAACAGTTCTTAGAACATAACCACTGAACAAAATGTGGTATTACATCTTCAAGAATCAAATTTCACATAAAATTTGTCTAATTTTTTTAAATTCTTTTTATTGCTATTCATGAAATTCAGTTGCGTAGGTTGCGAAGATATTCATATTTGTTTTTTTTTATAACTAGATAACATGATAACAATTATATTACATGCAAGCTTTTCCTCAACTTGTTCCAATTTACTGAAAATTTGGAAAGATTTTTATTCTCCTTACCCCCCTCGTGATGCTTTAACTCCAAATGACAAACGAAAGATTTCAAATTTGTTCCGGCCTCATTTAGAGTATAAATAAACAGCCTAATTAAATCAAAATATAAGAATTTAAATAGTTTATCATTTAAGATATAACAGAGGGAAATAGTTTTTCGTTGTGCGATTTTTTCACCAATTTATTTTAAACTAAAGCTTTCTCAATTCAAAACTGGCAAAAAAAATTGGAAATGGCTTCAAGTTTTTGTCATCTAGCATTTAAAAAAAAATCTGTATCGTCCAAAATCTGTACATACCGAATACCGATTTTGGCAAAACTTACCGATTTCCCAGAAATTTTTGAAAAAATCGTTAAGACCGATTTTTTCCAAAATATTCCCATTTATAACTATCGTTTTCCACTTTTTTTTTTTCATTTAAAACCAGTGCAGTGTAATTTTGCCTTATTAGCTCTCAAGTCTCAGCGTAGTCGGTAGCATCTATGTTTTCTATGCTTACTGTCTTGACTGAACTTGGACTTACTGTCTTGATCATATGTTGGAATTGTGTGTATAAAACAAAGTTTCATTGAATCATTTTGTGCACTTTTTGGAATAGCTATGAACATTACAATGTTTTCAAAATTACGGTTTCTACTCAAAAATCATAATTTTCGAAGTTGAATTCTGGGAAAAAATTATTAATGATTTCTTTTCGTAGTTTTTCTAAACCTACTAAAAAACAGAAATTTTGAAGAAATTTTGGAGAACTTTCAAATTGAATCATATTATTGATATTTTTTAAACCATTACACCCAAAATTCAGCCTCTGTGCCAATGGCGTGTAGTCAATTACATAGCATCATTGGTACAAGAAGATAACGCGATTGGTGCTGACTCGATTTGCTCCCACCGGCATTAATCTCCCAAGTTAACCGAATTGCGTATGTCTGAAAGAAACAAAATAAAAACGCTTTCACGTCCCTCCCTATCGCATCACAAGACGAAGAAGGATGGAAATAAATACCGGCCAACACCAGGCAGCCAGCGAACCGAGCGCTGTGCGTGTGAATGTAGCAAAAGCAACAACAAAAACATCCTTCTAATTCAATCCCTTCAATCCACTGGCAAACAACCACGGCCGAGCTGTGCGTGTGTATGCAGTAAAAGCAACAACAAAAAAAAACATTCCTTCAATTCAATTTGCCGGCAAACAACCACGGCTAAGCTGTGCGTGTGTATGTAGCAAAAGCAACAAGAATATATTCCTTCAATTCACCGGCAAACAAGCACCGGCCAAGCTGCCCGGCTTTAGCAGCTGTGTATATGTAGCGTGTGTATGTAATAGCAGGCAGTAAGCAAAGCACAGTTCTCATTCAATGGGTTTCCCGTTTCCTCCACTCCCGTTCCCTTTCTCGTTTCCATCGCAAGACAAATGAATACCTTGAAAGGAGGCCAAACGCCGGGAAGCCACTGTCGTGCGTTTCTTTTGTGATTGATCGGTGGCAGAATGCCTATGACAAATATCCCTCTTCCTGCATGAAGCTCTAATAGTACACTGGTTAAGATGTCGGTCTGGCAAGACCATTTGGTTAGTGATTTGAGTTCGATTCTCCCTACCGGCGCTGTGGTTTATATTTTTATTTTCTTGTTTCTGGGATGAATTATCCAATAGGAACGAAATCCCATAAAATGTTTTTCTTGTTTTGCTTGAATGTAGTGGTCATGCATCATTTTAGTTGGGAGGCGAGTCCTTATGCCAGTTACGGTTTTTCAAACATATCATCTTCGGCACAGTGCACATTTCAGCGCATTATCGGCACAGAGATGTGCTAAATAGGCATTGGATTTTTGCAACCTCTTCTATGGGTGTAGTCAAATCGTTTCGCTGTCTTTAACAAAGTTGTTAAATGAGCTTAAATCATAAATATCAGATATTCAATTTCTTTCTTGAATGATGTCAGAATAGTTTAGATTAATAACAGACAAAATCTGTACTCTTGATGAAATATCACCTAAACTAGAGGTAATATACAAAATATCACAAATGTTTTGAATTCAGAACGCCAAAATCTTCCTCGCTAAAAATACAGCAGTTTTTTCAATATCCTTTCAAAAAACTTGGTTTTTAAAGCTTCTATAGGAATCGTTATTTATAAAGATTTTTGGAATGTTTATTCCGAATACCGATTTTATCGGACTTAAATATATCGATTATAATGTGACATGCACTGGCTTCGTATTGTTAAGCTCTTTAAGAAAGAAACCTTAGCTCATTAGCTGGTAAACCAGCCTGCGCAGTATGATAAAACTACAGCTTTTCTTTTATCCGCCCGTATAAACTTTCGAATGACTACCCAAGTAACACAGATTATGCCAACTAGCATTAGGAAGTTTTATCATGGTTTAATTATGGCATTTTTTTATGCAGCTCGTTTTATGGCGGGTTTATTATGGTCATGCAGAATGCTTATGATTTTTTTTCGACCATATGTTTTCAGATGGTTTTGAAAACGCTAATAAAACTTTTATTAAACATGCTGTTTTAGTTATTTTGAAAGAGTTGTGAATGCTTTTTTTAAACTATAATAAAACACAAACCTAGAAGTTTGCTCCAAGCTTTCTTTTGCATGTTTTATAAAAGCACTCAGTGCATGATTATTAAACCGCCATAAAACTTAGTGACAGTTCTCGATCAAGATGTCAAAACAGGACACGCTCAGATTAGATAGCACATACTTGAATTGGAACTCCCATTTTTACACATTTTTGGTAAGTTATGCGTGTTGGTTTTGAGTTAAAATTAAAAAAATACATCTTTGAAAACTTGAAATCACCGAAAGTGGTATGAATATCTTAACAATATGAGTATTGTGTGAAAGGGTCCAAATAGTAGGAAAAAAAAAATTGTTGCTTTACGCCATCATTAATTCAAGATGGCGGCTTCCGCTCTTATTTTCAAAGCTGTAAATTACTGAAAATATCGTGAAACCTTCACAATATGGTTATTAGGTGAAAGTAATAAGAGAGTAGAATAAGAGTAGAAGTCAAATTTCGTTGCCCGTCGCCATCTTAAATCCAAGATGGCGGCTACCACTCAACTTGAAAATACTGTAAATGACTGAAAATCGCATTAAACCTATATTATAGGGGTATAAGTTGAAAGAAATCAACCGGTAGAAGTTGAATTTCGCTATCTGACGCCATCTTGAAATCCAAGATGGCGGCTTCCGCTAAACTTTAAAATGTAGTAAATGACTTAAAATGACATGAAACCCAGGTGGTAGAGGGTGGAAGGGCTTAACGAGTAGAAGTCGAATATTGCTATCTTACGCCATCTTGAAATCCAAGATGGCAGCTTTCTATAAACTTTAAAAATGCTCTAAATCATTGAATATCGCATGAAACCTCCAAAATATGGGTGTTTGTCAATTGGGATAAGCTATAAAAAGTTTATTTTTGCATTCTGACGCTATCCTGAAATCCAAGATGGTGGCTTCAGCTGAACTTTAAAATACTGTAAATGAATGAAAATAGCATGAAACTCACAAATATATTGTATTGGGTGCTAAGGCTAAATGATAGAAGTCAAATATCTGTTTTCGCGTTTCTCTAAAAATCTGTAAGTGACTGAAAATCCCACAAAAACCACCACAATACAGACCCCGTTCGTTTTTGGCAACATTCGATTTTGGCAACATCGAATTTGGCACATGTGCCTAAATCAGACGGTTAACAGAAACAACATAACCTTAAAGTTTTCGCAAGAATAAGACCAATACAATTTAAACATAATAGCATGATAGGAATAATAGAATTACATAAATGGCAAAAAAAAAAAACAAAAACTATATACAACACAAGAAAAGTGCTAAATGCATTAGAAACATAATGAAAAAATAATAAAAGTGATTTAAAATGATCTAAATTGTCTTAAAATAGTAGTTTTAATGTAGTATTACGTGAAAAAAGTTGTGTTCAAGCGATTTTCATTGATTAACAGTATTTTAAATTCAGTGGAAGCTGCCATCTTGAATTTCAAGATGGCGTCGGAAAGAAAAAAAAACGACTTATAGTTTAGCCCTTTCACCCAATACCCGTATAGTGATGGTTTAATGCGACTTTTTGTCAGCATTAAGCATTAAAAGTTGAGCGGATGCCGCCATCTTGGATTTCAAGATGGCGTCTGATAGCGAAATTCAACTTCTACTCGTTTAGCCCTTTCACCCGATACCAATTTTGTTGGGGTTTCATGCGATTTCAAGTCATTTACACCATTTTAAAGTTCAGCGGAAGCCGCCATCTTGGATTTCAACATGGCGTCAGACAACGAAATTCGTTCAACTCATGATTTATTCCACGGGTCATTCAAAACCAATCCCTTTTCATTCAAAAAGTCTGTCCTCATTTACTGTACTAATGGTTAACAACTCAGAAATGAGGAACTCAACCTTAGCGTGTAATTGGTTGGCTTGCGAGAGAAACGTCAAATCGTAGCTTTTTTGGGGTCATCATTAAACCATAATAAAACTATGAATTGACTCACGCCATGTTGGTTGCAAAATCGAAGGGCACAAAATGACGCCATGTTGATGGATTCACAATGCAAGCATTGGGAAATTTTTTTTTTCAGGCCTTTTTCCATCAATTCCATCATGATTGACCATCAGATTTGACGAGGCGCATTTATTTTAAGATACTATTTCATACACATTATAGCTAAAATCTTGACTGGCAGTAGAAAAGAAGCTCAATATATGGTTAAAACATTGGTTTTTTTTCAGCTATTAATTTTACCAGATCATATCTGAATAATGCAATCATCATTCATCAACCATTATGGTTGCTGGAAAAAATAAAAAAAAAACTCCGAGAACTGACAGAACCGAAAAAAACAAAAATTTCTAACATGTTTTATAATAGCTTTTTAATAGCTTTGGTGACCAAAATTGATGACTAACAATTATATGTCTTGATGACGTTTCTAGGGTAGGGCCAAATAGCCTGATTTTGGCTTTATTAGAGTCCAGGTGATGTTATAGAATGCACTTTAGCTTTTTATGAAGATTAATGCGATAGTCCAAACGATATTTTGCTGACCATAATAAAGCTAAAATTGTTACTTGGGTACAGACATTTTGCTATATTTTACTAACTTCCCAAAATTTTTCACTAAAAACAATCATATTAAAATTAGGATAGAATTCGCCCTAGACCACGTGTTTTACGCTTTGATTTTTAATGCTGTTATCTTTTACGAAAACCCGAATATCAAAACGAAATTTCATACTTTTTATTTGCTGACTCCCAAATTATGATGAGAATGCATAATTACAACAAATTTCGTCCTGTAGCGCTGTAAATAGCGCTGTAGCGCTGTAAATAGCGTTGATACTTAACTGGCGCGTTCTGTGCCGTTTCCTCTACTCGAAGAAAAATGCAATATTTTGTCTCTTAGAAACACAAGAGGTATGAGCTCAATTTGAGCATTTATTGGTGAGCGATAAAAAGCTCTAAGCTTGCTTTGGTTTCGAGCTTAAGTAAGAGCATTTCAATCCCTGGTCTTAGGGTTTAAATTCTTCGGCCCAAAGATTCTTATTTATTCCGTTTTGATCCAAAAAAATTAGTTTTTAATTATTAAACTTTTTTTTTTTCAAGCATAATTGAGAACTATACTAGTGCAGCCAAACAACTGTTGATAATGGAATTCCAAAAATCGCACAAGAAACCCCAAAAACGACTTTTTGTTCCCCTTCAAGCAGAACACCGAACACTTTTAAGTCAGCACCGCTTATAGCTGCCACTCCCACAACGCGACCCTCCAAAAAAAACCTAGTAGATACTGGATGACGGATGCACCGGTGACATGCAACCAAGAACACAACGACTGAACGAATTTGCCGAGCAAATGACACCTGTTTCGCCATTCTCGGATTCACTATGCTCTTTTCCGCTCATTGTCAACTGATCTGACTGGCAGCTTTCGGAAACGCTCGATGATTTCCATCAAGCTGTGGAAGAAGGTCTCTCCTCGCGTTTTGTATGAAATGTTTAGAAAACTTTAAAAAAAATTAAGAATTTTTCTTAATTCTAAGTTTACTTTTAAAAATAAAATGTGGTATTTTTCAAGTTTTGTTATAGTTCAAAACACTATTTTGATTTTTTTTTTTTTTGATAAAAACATCTCCAGACAAAGCGTTTGCAATGCAACGCAACGGTCCGTTGCATTCGGTTTATGTTTTGTTTGGTATGTTTTCCTCTTTGATGCAATTCAATCGGTTCCGATCTGTTCTAGTACTGCTGGATCTGGGTTAATAGTGTTTATGTTTCCTTTTTCCAAAGAGTGACTGTTGCGTATGACATCGGTTTTTTTTATGTTTTTAAGCTAAGATTTCTGAAAATATTGGAAAAATTTCACAATGTTTACAATTTTCATGTTTGAAAAGTAAGCAGATGTTTGTGATAAGTTTTGACTTGAATCTGGGTGAAATGTTCTATTGAAAATTTTCTATTTTCCCACATATGGTAAACAAAATCTGACACAATGACAAACAACTGTGGGGAAAAAAGCGGCGTCAGCCTATTTACCTTCCAAGTGAGCCATCAACCCCAAAGGGATGGGGGAAAGAAAAATGGGAGATGAATCACCGTCGAGCAAAGCGAAACGCAACATCTACTGTCAAGATCAAATTATTCCCCGAGCGCACGCTCTGGCCCAAAACATACGCACCAAGCGAGCAAGGGCTCACGCGTAAGCGTAAACATTCCTGTGCGGAAAAAGCTTCCAAGAAGTGACACCCCAAAAGCACAACATCACAACAGAGGGACTGAACAACAAATCTTCGCCCAGAGACTTCTGCTGCCAGCAAGTAATGAGGTTTAACTTTTTTCCCGAGCATCACATGAGTGAGACGGATTAAGTTTTCGACGACGGCGGCTTGTTTTTTGGCACTTGGTATTTATTTTTTATTTTATGTATTTTTTTTTTCGTTAAGACTCGCATGCGACCGGAAAGATCGTTGAGAGGAAAAGTCAAATGTCATCGTACTGGAAAATATGATTTTCATCGTACGTAGAGCCTTTGTCAGTGTGACTTTTGGAGCCATTTTTGAAGGCTCGCTCCTTTGCTGGGTAAATTCGGGGAAAAGAAGACGTGTGACAACTGCTCGAGGACTCAAGGCAGCAGAAAAACAGCCGAGACAACACATTCCCATGGAATTTGAATTAGGATAACTCAGACGACGACGACGGCGTTACTGTTTGATTCCGCAAAATGGACCAGTCTGGGAAACCGCAGCATAAAAAAGGGTGTTGTGGGGTAAATCATAGAAGAGCCATGTCGTCAGCAGAAATCTTCCCTGAGCCGCCCTGGGAGAGCATTTTTTCCCATTTCTCAAAACCACCGGGACTAGAGGATACTGAGGGTTGAGGAATTTTATTTTTCAAGCAGATACGACGACGCGACTAGTAGGTCGTCGTGGGTAGTGCCTGAGAAATGCAGATGCCAATGTCTGTGCGCATATTTTTAATTAAGGGTAATTGAATTAACTGTGCTTTTTAATGATTTTTTTTCTCGAAGATCATTGGCTGCAGATAGTTTAATTTAGAACGACTTGTGGAATTAGTTTGAGAAATCAGTATCTTATTCTTAAAACTGATGCATCTGCTACTCACATCGCTTAATTTGTTTGAAACAAACAGAAATAGATTGTTAACTTTTTATTCGAGTTTTGATTGTGCGGATGATTCAATATAAAAATTTTTTTTTAAAAAAATATCACTAATTGTATTTTTAATGGTAATTTTTATTTTTAAAAAAAGTTATATGTAACATGGCGACCGTCAGAATCCTTAAACCTTCTTTTTGGCATCAACAAAATATTGTATCAAACTTCAGCAGTATTTGGAATCTCAAATAATAAATTCAACAGGATTGTATAAATGTTCGATAAAAAATTTCTCATCAAATTCTATGCACATTGTCAAGTCAAAGAAAGCGCTTTTTAAAAGGTAAATGTACCACACAACCGTTCAAACAGTCCTTACAATCAATTAGCTTTCAATGCTCCCATTATTTATTAACCTTCCATGTTCAACCAGTTGTACGTGCTCCAGTTTTTATTGAAGCTTTTCACCCATCCCTTCCCATTCACCCATTCACAAGACGCGAACCCCGCTTCCCGTTGATCAAATAAACAGATTTTATAATTAAATTTGCTAAATTGTCCCATCACAATAACCGACGGAAGAAACGCTTCCACCCAACCATGGCAAGCAAAAGCATTCCGCAGCAGAGATTAAATTTTGTTAGGTCGCGCTCTCGTGTGTTCGATGCTTGAGCTCGTTATATTTTTGGCAGCAACCAAGACTGTGCCATTCTTTGAACTGCGCCCGTTTCATACATTTGCAGTCTATTCAAATTAAATTAACATCCACTTTGGCGCGGCAACACAATATTTCCGTCCTCAGGTTCACTTCCTGGCTCGCTCAACGATGCAGAAATGTGAGTTGCAGGAGCAAAATAAAGACGGAGAAAAAAACCTGCTTTGGAGCAGAAAAGTCAATTGAGCTACACTAGTAGACCACTTAAAACGGACGACGACGGCGATCACTTAAATCATTAGATATAAAGTTTCATCCTATAACCGCTTGCAGTTGATAATATTGACCGAGCTGATAGACTCCCGGAGTAAGGCCCAGACCCCGGACCAATGAGCGGTATCGAATGCGTAACAACAGTGAGCCAAAAGGCAAACGGTAGGAACGTTTAAGACGAGACGAGGCAAAAATAAACTCCTTGGAAATTGCTGACACGGCAGACTTTTGCTCATCCAGACAAACCGGCTACTTGAAGGGACATCGGCAAAAGTACATTGGGAAAGGCCAATGAAATTGACTGCTTTATTTGTGTTCTGGTTTAAGTTGAGAAATTTGAAACTTTCAAAAGTGATAATCTTAATTTGATTAAGTTTAAATGTTCAAAGTATCACTTTCATTTCATATTGTACCAACAATTTATTTTAGAATAAAAACAGTCGAGCGAAACTTTTTTATATCATTGATTTCCGACTTCTGACTTCTGACTTCAAACATCTGATTTCTGACTTCTGATTTCCGACATCTGACTTCTGACTTCTGACTTCTGACTTCTGACTTCTGACTTCTGACTTCTGACTTCTGACTTCTGACTTCTGACTTCTGTCTTCTGACTTCTGACTTCTGAATTCATAATCCTGACTACTGGCATTTGACTTTTGACATCTGTCTACTGATTTCTGACTTCTGACTTCTGACTCCTGACTCCTGTCTTCTGACTTCTGACTTCTGACTTCTGACTTCTCACTCCTGACTTCTGATTTCTGACTTCTGACTGCTGGTTTCTGACTTCTGATTTCTGACTTCTGACTGCGAACTTCCGATTTCTGACTTCTGACTTTTTACTTCTGACTTCAAACTTCTGACTTCTGATTTCTGACTTCTAAATTCTGATTTTTGATTTCTGACTTATGTTATCTGACTTCTGACTTCCAATTTTTTTACACTTTTGACTTCTGACTTCTGACTTCTGACTTCTGACTTCTGACTTCTGACTTTTGATCTCTGACTTCTGACTTGTGACTTGTGACTTCTGACTTCTGACTTCTGACTTCTGACTTCTGACTTCTGACTTCTGACTTCTGACTTCTGACTTCTGACTTCTGACTTCTGGTTTCTGACTTCTGACTTCTGACTTCTGACTTCTGACTTCTGACTTCTGACTTCTGATTTCTGACTTCTGAATACTGACTACTGATTTCTGATTTCTGTCTTCTGTCTTCTGTCTTCTGACTTCTGACTTCTGACTTCTGACTTCTGACTTCTGACTTCTGACTTCTGACTTCTGACTTCTGAATTCTGACTTCTGACTTCTGACTTCTGACTTCTGACTTCTGACTTCTGACTTCTGACTTCTAACTTCTAACTTTTGACTTCTGCCATCTGACTTCTGATTTCTGACTTCTGACTTCTAGCTTTTGATTTCTGACTTCTGACATATGACTTCAGACTTCAGACTTCTGACTTCTGACTTCTGACTTTTGACTTCTGACTCCCAATTTCTGGCTTTTAACTTCTAACTTCTGACTTCTAACTTCTGACTTCTGATTTCTGACCTTTGACTTCTAATTTCTGACTTCTGACATCTGATTTCCGACTTCTGATTTCTGACTTCTGACTTCTGGCTTCTGACTTCCGACTTCTGACTTCTGACTTCTGACTTCTGACTTCTGACTTCTGACTTCTGACTTCTGACTTCTGACTTCTGACTTCTGACTTCTGACTTCTGTCTTCTGACTTCTGACTTCTGAATTCATAATCCTGACTACTGGCATTTGACTTTTGACATCTGTCTACTGATTTCTGACTTCTGACTTCTGACTCCTGACTCCTGTCTTCTGACTTCTGACTTCTGACTTCTGACTTCTCACTCCTGACTTCTGATTTCTGACTTCTGACTGCTGGTTTCTGACTTCTGATTTCTGACTTCTGACTGCGAACTTCCGATTTCTGACTTCTGACTTTTTACTTCTGACTTCAAACTTCTGACTTCTGATTTCTGACTTCTAAATTCTGATTTTTGATTTCTGACTTATGTTATCTGACTTCTGACTTCCAATTTTTTTACACTTTTGACTTCTGACTTCTGACTTCTGACTTCTGACTTCTGACTTCTGACTTTTGATCTCTGACTTCTGACTTGTGACTTGTGACTTCTGACTTCTGACTTCTGACTTCTGACTTCTGACTTCTGACTTCTGACTTCTGACTTCTGACTTCTGATTTCTGACTTCTGACTTCTGACTTCTGACTTCTGACTTCTGACTTCTGACTTCTAACTTCTAACTTTTGACTTCTGCCATCTGACTTCTGATTTCTGACTTCTGACTTCTAGCTTTTGATTTCTGACTTCTGACATATGACTTCAGACTTCAGACTTCTGACTTCTGACTTCTGACTTTTGACTTCTGACTCCCAATTTCTGGCTTTTAACTTCTAACTTCTGACTTCTGACTTCTGATTTCTGATCTTTGACTTCTAATTTCTGACTTCTGACATCTGATTTCCGACTTCTGATTTCTGACTTCTGACTTCTGGCTTCTGACTTCCGACTTCTGACTTCTGACTTCTGACTTCTGACTTCTGACTTCTGACTTCTGACTTCTGACTTCTGACTTTTGACTTTTGACTTCTGACTTCTGACTTCCGACTTCTGACTTTTGATTTCTGACTTCTGACTTCTGACTCCTGACTTCTGACTTCTGACTTCTAACTTCTAACTTCTGACTTCTGACTTCTGACTTCTGACTTCTGACTTCTGACTTCTGACTGCTGACTTCTGACTTCTGACTTCTGACTTCCGACTTCTGACTTCCGACTTCTGACTTCTGACTTCCGACTTCCGACTTCCGACTTCTGACTTCTGACTTCTAACTTCTGACTTCTTACTTCTGACTTCTAACTTCTGACTTCTAATTCTGACTTCTGACTTCCGACTTCTGATTTCTGACTCTTGACTTCCAACTCCGACGTCTGACTTCTCACTTCTGACATCTGACTTTTGACTACCGATTTTTGACATCTGACTTCTGACTTTCAAATTCTGATACTTCTGACTTCTGACTTTTTATTTCTGAATTAAGAATTTTGACTTTCGACTTTTGATAACTGACTTCCAACTTTTGGCTACGGATTCCTGACTTTTGATTTCTGACATCTGAATTCTGACTTCGAATTTCTAACTTCTGACTTCTGAATTCTGACTTCTGAATGTTGAATTCTGTTTTTAAAATTCTGATTTCTGACTTCTGACTTCTGACTTCTGTCTTCTGACCTCTGACTTCTAACTTCATATATCTGACTCCTTTTCTCTGACTTCTGACTTTTGACTTCTGACCTCTGACTTCTGACTTTTGACTTCTGACCTCTGACTTCTGACTTCTAACTTCAGATTTCTGACTTCTAGCCTCAATTGTCTTGTTGCTGAAATCATACTTGATACTTCTATCAGCTAGTTGCATACTTCTGACTTTATTTCATTCTTCTGAATGCTTACTTAAGATTTAAGGTTTCCAACATTTTAATTTTGACCGTGCTAGTAGGATCGAGGAGGAAGTGGTTTGGAACTTAAACCCCCTTCCCATGAGGTTCCAAAAAGCTTTGCGAAATGTTCTCCTCTGAGCTCAAAATTTCAAATTCTTAAATATATTTTTAGAAGCGACTAAAATAAATCTTGACTCAGAACTAAAGCCAAAACCAAAGTCTTGTTCGAAGTCCACAATTCTACTACAAATTTTCAAAACAAGTTTCACTTGATGAGAGAAATTGAGTCCTGAACATTTAATTTCATTAATATATAACTAAGCTGGCCAGATTGCCCAGAAGTTGCTAAGAAGTTGCCCGATTTTGTTCACATAGTTTGCAAAATCAAACTATAGTTTGAATTGATTCATTGATAATATAAATAATTACTTTTTTTGCGTTAAAAATTGTTGAGCTTATTTCAACAAAATTAATTTGAACTATTTTTTAGAAAGCTACAATATGATTTAAAATTAACTTATACGATATAAATAAACAGTGCTTTTCTTCAAGATATTTACTAAAAAAAATTTACGTTGACGATATTGGGAAAAATATCCCAAAATTGAACGGCCCGGATAAAAGCGGTTAAATATTTGCTAAGCTTAGGTTAGAATAAAGTTTTCAAATTGCCTTGATTAATCCGAGTTTGGCCGGAAATTTAATACAAAATTTGGAACAGTCTTTCCTGGTGCGGAGTGCTGTATTCGATTGAAAAAGCCCGGATTTTGCCTGAAATTATTCACTTTATTTTGCAAACAAAAAAAAACTTATTGTTTTTTAAAAATTTTGTATTCGTGCGTCCAAAACAAATTGTTTTAAGTGAGTTTTAAAAAGATAATTATAAAAGGTTTTATCAAAGCTCAAAACACGATTTAAAATCAGTCGATATATTTTGATGAATAAAATTATTTTTCAATTTTTTTCTTTTTGGTTTTTTTTGTTTTCACAAAATTTGCACGAAATTTCAGTCGTGAACTTTGAAAAAACAAACCCGGATTTTGCCAGGTTTTCTTCTGGTCTGGATACGTGATGAACAATTTCTGGCAACCTAAGGTGAGAACAATTCTGGATTATGTGGATTCAAATTTGCTTATAAAAATTAAGATTCTAAGATCAGATGATCAGATTTCGGTGTATTTGTCAGTTTTTTTGTTATTTGAATTCAGTTTGGATCATCATCAGAAAAAAAACCTGATTCAAAGCCCGACTTTGCGTTTAAAAACTCGACTAGATGTATTTTTTTATGTTCGAAACTCATCATTTCGGAATATGAAAAACTTAAAATTATAGTAATAGTTATAATTTTAACTTTATTCTTTGCAGAGTTGGAACTTAAGAAAGTTCCATAAAAGTGATCCAGAATTGAAAAATCTAAAACAGTTTCTTCATTCATAATTTTTAATTAGATTAAGAAATTGAATTTTAAAATAAAAACTGAAGGAAGAATTTATTTTAATAGGCGAAAATTCAGAATTCATATTAGAATACAAATGCTACTTGTTGATTCGTAACAAAAAGCAATTATCATCTGTAACTTAGATTAAATATTTGAAGTCAGATTCGGAATTCAGATTTTGAACTCAGGTTCAACAAATAAAAAATTTAGGTTCAACTCGAAGTTAAGTTTTATAATCAAGATGAACATTTCAATGTGAGAATTTCATTAACTCTTCGTTTCATAAAGTAACAAATTTGCAACACCAATGTTTGGAAAAAGTGAAAAATTGAATTTTATATTTTTTTTTATTTACACATCATTTTCAACTGTTTTAAATGATTTTTAAGGAAAAATAAAAATCATGAAATGAAGGGTTAAGCATTCAAATTGCAGGTTGCCAGAACTTTTTCAGAACGTACCCGGGCCGGATAATCCCAGCTATTTTCATCTAAAAACCTGGCAAAATCCGGGCATTTGATTCCAAAATATCGACCAAAAATACGGGCAATATTCGGGCAAATTTAGTCCAAATCCAGGAATTACTCAACACAAATCAAGGAAAATAACATGAAAAAAAAATTTTTTTTTATCAGCAGTTTTTAAATCATATTTTATGCTTTCAAAAAACTTCTCATGGTTATTTTCATAAAACTTGTTCAAAAAATTTCGTTTTGGACGCATAAATAAATTAATTTACAACATAATTTGTTTTTTTTTTGTTTGTATTGGCAAATAAAGTGAATAAATCCGGGTAAAATCCTGGCATTACTAATTGAAATCCGGGTTACCGGGGTGGACCGGACTTTGTCAAATTTTGTGTTAAATATCCGGGCAAACCCGGTTAAAACCGGGCAATCTGGCAACCTTATTCTACCTGGGACTCAATTTTGAAAGCTAGGATTAAAAAAAACCTTACTATTATAGTAAAATAACTCAAATCTGAAACCTTCATCAGAACCTAATTTTTTTTATACTCTTTTATTATGAATTTTTGTAACAAAACTGATACGAAAATGAATTTTCAAATAAAATTACACCTACCTACCTACCTAAGGGTCCAGCGCCGATTGTCCGGCGCATAGGGCTGAGATAAAAGATCTCCACTGCTGGCGATCCGGAGCCAGCGTCTTCACTTGCTGCCAGCCAAGGTTCTCGTCAACTGTGCGGATTTCAGCGGCTAGACTTCGCCGCCACGAGCTTTTGGGCCTGCCTCTTCTTCGATGCCCATCTGGATTCCAGTCAAGCGCCTCTCTGCAAATCTCGTTTTCATCTCTTCGCAGCGTGTGCCCAATCCATCTCCACTTACGTTCCCGAATCTCGATTTCTAGCGCCTTTTGATGACACCGGCGATGAAGTTCAACGTTTGAGATCCAGTTGCCAGGCCACCAAGCGCGGATGATGTTCCGCAGGCAGCGATTCACAAAAACTTGCAGTTTTCGCGTCGTCACCGCATATGTGCACCAAGTTTCACACCCGTACAGCAATACGGATTTGACGTTTGAGTTGAAGATTCGGATCTTAGTTCGTAGAGAGATCTGGCGTGACCGCCAGATGTTTCGGAGACTCGCAAACGCAAATCGGGCTTTTCTGATCCGGGTTTCGATGTCCTTCTTGGTACCACCATCAGGCGTAATCTGGCTACCAAGATACTGGAAGCACTCCACTGTCTCAACCTGTTGTCCAGCTACCACGAAATTGGAACGATTTTCTGTATTGATTTCCATCGACTTGGTCTTTCCGACATTGATTTTGAGACCTGCTGCCTTGGAGCTTTCGGTGAGGTCGTCGAGTTTGCTCTGCATGTCTTGTTGTGTTTGGGCGAGCAAAACAATATCGTCTGCCAGGTCAAGGTCGTTCAGTTGCTCCATGGTTGAAGGATTCCACGGCAATCCTCGGTTTGGTCTACAGTCAATCGATCCAGTCAAGATCTCATCCATTACGATGAGAAAAAGCAGCGGTGACAAAATACATCCTTGTCTCACTCCAGCAGTTACCGGGATTGGTTCGGACAAGACACCGTCGTGCAAGACCTTGCACGAAAATGCCTCGTATTGTGCTTCGATGAGATGGACTAGTTTCTCTGGGACCCCTCTTCGTCTAAGAGCAGCCCAGATGTTTTCGTGGTTCAGTCGGTCAAATGCTTTTTCGAAATCAACGAACACCAGCAGAAGAGAGTCCTGGAATTCGTTGATTTGTTCCAGTATTATTCGTAGCGTTGTGATGTGGTCCACACATGATCGTCCGGATCGGAATCCAGCTTGTTGCCGTCGGAGTGTAGCGTCGATTTTCTCCTGGATCCTGTTCAGGATCACTTTGCAGAGTACTTTAAGGGTTGTACAGATCAAAGTTATGCCACGCCAGTTACCGCACTCTGTTAGGTCTCCTTTCTTTGGGACCTTTACGAGGATACCCTGCATCCAGTCGGCCGGGAATGTTGCAGTATCCCAAATGTCAGCGAAAAGACGGTGCAACATTTGTGCTGACAAGGCAGGGTCGGCTTTGAGCATTTCAGCAGGAATGCAATCGATTCCAGGCGCTTTGTTGGATTTCATGTCCTTGATTGCCGCTTCTATTTCAGCCAGCGAGGGCGCTTCCGAGTTGACGCCATCAATGCGACTTACTGTGGGCGCCTCGAGCTGCGGGTTCTGTTGGCCATTGCTATTTGTAACTCGGAAAAGTTGATCAAAATGCTCAGTCCAACGCTTGAGCTGATCTGTTCGATCTGTCAGCAACTGACCTGCTCGGTTTTTCAGCGGCATTCTTGCATTAGTCCTTGCACCACTAAGGCGGCGAGAAATATCATATAATAATCGGATATCTCCAATGGCGGCGGCTCTTTCTCCCTCTTCGGCTAGGGAGTTTGTCCAGGCTCTCTTGTCTCGTCTACAAGCTCGTTTAACTGCCTTTTCCAGCTCCGCATATCGTAAGCGGGCGGCTGCTTTGGCTGACCCGGTACATGCCTGCTCAATTCCGACTTTCGCCTTTCTCCGATCATCGATCATCCTCCAGGTTTCATCCGACATCCATTCACTTCGTCTTCCACAAACTTTACCGAGAGTACCATGGCTCGTCGTGATAAAGGCATTCTTGATTCCACACCACTGTTCTTCGACTGTTCCGTCTGTCGGCAGTTCCGAGGCTCGGGATTCTAGCTGTTCAACGTATGCCCTTTTCACCTCTGGATTCTCCAACCGGCGGACGTCGTATCGACACCCGACTTTCTCCTCGCGCCGTTGGACACGCGCAACCCTCAGTCGTATCTCGCCAAGGACGAGGTGATGGTCGGATGCAATGTCTGCGCTTCGTTTGTTGCGGACATCAAGAAGGCTCCTTCTCCATTTTCGACTGATGCAGATGTGGTCAATTTGATTTTCTGTTCGGCCATCTCGGGATACCCAAGTGACCTTATGTGCTGGTCGATGGGGGAAGAGCGATCCACCGATCACCATGTTGTTGTTGCCACAAAATTCTACAAACAGCTCTCCGTTTTCGCTCATCTGTCCTAGGCCATGGCGCCCCATGATGCGCTCAAGGTCCTGATTATCGGAGCCAATCTTTGCGTTGAAGTCGCCTAAGTGAATTTGAATGTCACCCTTCGGAATTCTCTCAACCACGCTGTTCAATTGACTGTAAAACTGCTCTTTCTCCTGCAAATCGGCAACGTCAGTTGGCGCATAACACTGGACCATTGTAAGGTTTCTAACCCGTGTTCTGAATCTGGCTACGATTATTCTTTCGTTTATCGGTTCCCATCTTATGAGGGCCGCATGGGCCTGCGGGCTTAACAGGAAACCAACTCCTCGTTCCCGAGTAGCATGTTCTCCTCGTATGCCAGAGTAAAGCAGTACTTGCCCGGACTGTGTCTTGTGTTCTCCAGTGTTAGGCCAACGGACTTCGCTCAGTCCCAATATCTCTAGCTTGAGGCGGCTAGCTTCTCTAGCAAGTTGAGCCAGCTTTCCTGGCTGGGCAAGGGTCAAAACATTCCAAGTTCCAATTCTAGTCCGTGTTTTCATGCTAAAAGTCGTTGCCAAAGTTCCAATTCGGTTATTTCTTCTCTCAGTTTCTGTAACAATACAAGGTATCAGGAGCAGTAGGTTGTTAGCCTAAAGTCCCTATCCCGCGATGGGGCTGCCATCTTGGACTTAGCTGGCGGGAGCCGCATTTCATAAATTCAGCCGCTTGCTGCAAGACAGACGCTGTTTGAGCCGCCCCTGACCTGGAGAACAGACGCTCGGTTGTTGTTGCACGCCGCCCCTGACCTGGGGAACAGACGCGTGCGGCCACCTTCTCAGTCTGCATGCGACCAAAGCATCCACCGGGGTTGGGTACCCGATCTCCGCTTAGGTTACTCGCACCCCAGCCGGCACCGCGGGGAGGTAGAGATAGGAGTTGTGAATAAGAGGTGATATGACCACTATGGGGTCTCGTGTTGCACATTATCCACCGTTTACCAGCCAAATAAAATTACAACTGTACCTCATATCATTGAAAATAATTATTAAATTTTTGAAGTTGAACCTTTCACCTCATTACACAACTTTGTTGATAGCAGCTGGTAAACAATTTGATTTATGGTTTTGAAAATATCAAAATTCAATTTGGTATAAATATTCTTGAAAATTTCAGCAAAATTCCCGTTTTTTACAAATTTGGAAAATATTGACTAAATGAAAATTTCTATAGCGTTTCCCTCAGAAGTCAAAATTCCTTGTGGTCATCGGTAAATTTGATCAATGAGTATAAATTTTAAATTTCAGAAAATTTGTAATGGTCTACAGTTTGAACAAAAAAATGCACAAATTTATGAAATGATTCTTTTACATGTTTTCAAAAGATTTCTTGAAAACAAGAGCTGATAGAAAAAAAAACTAAATGTATATTTGAAATCAGCGTCCCACAAAATAAGTTTTAATCATCGTCTCAAAATAAGTCAACATATTCATTGCCTCTCGGAAAAATGTCGATTTTGTATCCATGAAAACGGATTGCGAGGTCAAACAAAAAATTTGAAGGCCACAGATAATCTCAAGCATTTACATGTCCATTGATGTAGTTTTGGCAAAGATGAAGTTTGATGTAATTAATATTATCGGCAGATTATTTGACCTCACCTGACTTACATGATCTACATCATTTCTTTTTGGCATAACTCAGCATTAAAGTAACCGATAAAAATTCTGAGTTTTTGGTAAAAACAATACCTGTTCATCTGTGATTCCACCAAATCTTCTGTGTCGAGTATTTCCGTTGCTATTTTCAGACATTTTATTTAAAAATAATGCAAAACATCGATATTTGAGTTATTTTACTAGCAAATTGGATTATCATAATCCAACTTTTAAATCCCCACAGTAGTATTCAAATAACATTATAAATAATTAAAAGATTATTTTCTGGAATTTCGACAGTCTTCCTTAAAATTTCAATGCAATGATCTTATTCGGAATTTAAAAAAAAAGTTTCACAGATTGAAAAACAAAATCGGGTTTTGTAGATAAATTTAACTCAAGAAAAAACTTTTTAAAATCACATAGAGAAAAAACTAATTTATGTCCACAAAATTCTAAGCAAAATGTTTCATTGTCCGAAGACAGTGATTTCTTGAAAGTTTGTTTCACTCACTTTTAGTTTTCGCTGTGGTATAGTCAGAAAAGATTTTTAAACGAAAGTCATGATAATATATACTTTTATTTTGAAAAAATACGGATTTATCTTCGAAATCGGTTCAAAACTTTCTATGAAGGAAAACAACCCCTTCAAAAATGTTATTTTTTCCATTTTTTAACAAAAGGGCAGTGTATCTCTGTTTGAAAAAAACAAATGATTTCAAAGACGCTCCAAACATTTAAAAAAATAAATTAATATAAAAATGGCCCATTGGTTCAAAAGGTTTCTCACTCCTGTTGTAGTGCTATCGTGGTCATCAAATTTAGAAATTAATAAACTACCTTTTTGGGTATCATCTAAACCAGAAATTAGATAGGCACTCCTAACCCTCATCCGTCTCTAAAATTTTATCCTTTTACAGTTTCTGGAGTGTCAAGTTGACACTCCTAACTAAAACCAATATACCTACACCATCAAATATGTTTCTCTCTTGTTTTTCAATCATTAACATTCAATTTTTACATTTTTATCGTATTCGTAAAGTAGCTAGGCGCTTATGTAACAACACAACTAGAATTGTTATGAAATAGACATTCTGGTGAATATAAATTCTTTGTGGAAATCTTGAGTTGATGTACGCAAAACCCAAAGAAAAATTGTATTTTGGTGCAATAAAATCCGAAAAAAATTCAAAATGACAAAAAGTAAAAAAACAGCTATTTTTGAAAATCTTTCAAATGATCTGGGTTTCGTATTACGACAATTTAAAAATTCGTAAAGGTGCCAAATCACGTAAACTTTTCAATCCTCGATTAAAAAATATCTAATGTGATTCAAACAATTTTGATTGTACTTCATTGATTAAAAAGTACCGTTTTTACACCACTTTTTTTACTTTTTTGTGGTCATGATCTTAAAAAAATTCCATAAAACATTTACTTTTGTGCAACGTTTAGCTTCCAACCTCATTTCTCCTGGATATCCAAGTGAAAGTTTTGTTGAGCATTTGTTTATTGATCTACAGTCTTTTTCCGAAGCATGTTTTATCGGATTTTATTCTAAGACTTTGAACGACGGAAAGCTGAAATGTTTTAGCTGAATATTGTCAAAAGAAACAACAAAAAATATAAAGCGATTTTAAACGAGGAATGTCAAATTTACACTTAAGGTCTGATAAGAATTTTTTTTTCTGGGCGTTCATGGTGCGTTCATAAAAAAATTATGCAAAATTAGAAGTTTTAAGAATTTATTGAGAGTCCCGGATTTTTTTTATTAGGATGCACCCGAAAAAAGTGTCAAGCCGCCAAACTTTCATCAGTGACATATTGACACTCAAGAGCGAATTAGGGTTAAGAAAAATCTTTGTACATTTCACTACAATTTCTTATTGAAACATTAATCTATATTAATTGGACCTGAATGTCAGAAAAAGGTCCTTAAATTAAAAAAAAAATCTATATTTATAGGTATAAATAGGTGTTCTGTTAAGTAAATTTTTATTCCCCAATAAAAAAAAAACAATTTTCCAATTTTCTAATGTAACAATAAATTTTTTAAGTTGAAAATAATATGTTTAAAAATATGTTAAAATCAATCAGCAACGTTAGAACATCGGAGAATGTTTAGAAAATTTCTTGAATAATTCTTTTCGTTATTTCGAAAAATTGACCTGTGTTCATAAGTTTTAGCAAAATCATATCAATTGAAAAATTTACAACTTTTTCGTCCATTCAACCACTGAAACAGTTTTCAATTCAGCGAAAAATCTTTTTGAATACTTTGACAGAGAAATTTTGCCAGAACTTTTTTTTCCTAGCCATGAGATCGAAAGTTGATCACAATGCCGTTGTTGGAGAACACCCCAGTGGAACAAATCGTCAATTAAATCTTGCCGCTTTTGGGCCGCATAACATTTCTCCGCAAAAGTCTCTTGCGCGCTCGCTAGGAAGCAAACCAGAGCGCGTATAGGACTAATCCCAACAATCCAGCGATGAGAAGGAATGATGAGGGAGTTAACAAATTACTGTCGCATTTCATGAAAAGCATTCAAGCAAGACTTGGTTGTTGGGTCTCCAGCATCCAAGGCGAAAGTTCTTTCAGTGAAGAGGCGTCTCGTGCGTGTGTGTGGAGCCCAGAGATCCGCTTAACTCCGTGAAAAACCCTTCCTTGAATCAAATCTCCCCCGCACACATACACCCACACATGTGTAGGTACGTGTGTGTAAGCCCTCCAGTGCAGAAATTTATAAATCTTCCTCCACCGCAGACCGAACGAGGCATTCTCCACTTTTGCTACGGCTTCGGTGAAAGTGTGGAACGAAAGATTAAGCGGGGGATGGGGGTGGAGTTGAGAACGAAAAGGTTAGGTTGGTTGGGTTCAGGCAGCAGCGGTTGTAGTGTTTCCGAATCGTTCATCTCGGGTAAGTGGTTCTTCCAATCCATAAGCTTTTGCCTTCCATGAAATCGGGGGTGTTTGAACCGAATCGAGTCAAGGCGACACGAGGCAAAGAAAGACGACACCAAAGCAAAATCCTATTTAAATTAAAGATGTCAGCTTATTTCGGTTCGTCGGATTTTCGGTATGGGAATAATATTTATTTATTTAATATTTTATTATGGTTTCGCTTTCGACTTTCTTGGGATATCGTTGGGTTGTGCTCGAGTTCATGGGATGGCAGCCTGAAGTATGGTATATGGTGACAGCCAAGAGAGCAAAAGTCTGTCATACATCCAACACATAGTCAGTCGAAGGCGTACGGTTGAGATTCTTGACGGAGAAATATGTGAGATGCAAAGTGTTCTGACACGGTTCTACAAACCTACTCACTCTGCTAGATGGAATTGATTTATAATTATGTCTTTCCATGGATTGCCGCATGCCATTTATTAATTTCTAGATTCCGATATGGCACAAGACAACGGCAATGGAACAATTTCCCATACGATGGAAAATTGGTCCTTCGAGCTGGATTCAAATCAGACATATTGTCTGAAAATGGTTTCAAATTAGGAGAATTGATTACTCAGTAATCAAATGACTATAAATTTAAACCTAGAAGCACCTTTGTAGCTTCCCGATCGAGCGAATCTCATCATAAACCAACGAACAAAATTTCCCACCAACTTTCACACGAACGAAAGGATTATGATTGGTTTCGTTTAATTTTCTTCGGTACACATCCATTAGTTTTCAGGCGCTTACGGATTCTTTGACACTTAAGGAGACTCTCCATTTTTTTCTTCTTTCGTTGAAACATCAAATTGAGCGGTCAAGGTCAACCCGAGTGATTCTCGGGGGCGTACCAACAATATACATAGATTGGCAACTTTACGGACCGTTTTTCCGTTTTCGCAATGTAATCAAGCTAATGCAGATGTTATTGAGGGGGCATGCCCTTTTCCCCGGCAAGCCCGTTTTTTTTTCCTGCTGGCTAGACCCAATGGACTTCCACTGCTTTTTCGGCAGCTTTCGAGTATTTGTATTTAGAAGTGAATTGAAGAACCAAAACAAGCATCCGTGACGCCAGTTGGTCTACCGCAGAAGCAGCTGTAGTTTTTTTTTTTTTTTTTTTTTTTCATTTCAACAAACTCGCATCGGATGTTGTTCTGCTAAGCTTTTGTGTGCGCTTTTTTGAATGGCTTTTGGGGGAAATCTGGCATCCAGAGATTATATCAGTGCAGACCAATAAAAGTTTAAAATTGAATGCTGTTTACTTTTGGCGATTGCATAACCCTATTTCGGCTTGCCGTCGCGCCGGGTGGATCTGAAATGTGTCATAAATCTCCGACGTTTAATTGAATTTTTAGAGATCGGAACCTTGAGAAAGCATTTTGTGGAGGGCTGTTGGGTTGGGCTCATTTGAATATGGCCCAGATAATAAATAATTGGTTTTCCAAATCGTTTGTTATGATTGGAGGGAGAAAAATTAAAAAAAAAAACAAAAACAAAATATATAATCAGTCAAATAACAACTTAACAATGTTTATCAAGGTTAAGTCATTTTAGGGCAAATTTATAGAGGACCAAAACGACCATATCTAAAGAATCCCCCGAAACAACATCCGTTATTTTGTTAGACTCCTCAAGCTTTTTATGAAACTTAATCTTGCCTTAGAAGCCAGGTATTAAATAAATGTTACTTGTTGTCTATTTTAAAGGAAACAGGACACTCTGAAATCCTGAGCGGCCCGTTTCAGGGTTCTCTCGATACTGGTAAATAACTGACCTGATCACTAGCTGTAGGCTGGAACGGTCGGTTGTGTTAGTAAATGCTTATTTTCGTTTTTTCTCATATATGGCTCTCATTATGGGAGAGCAAAGAGGACATGTTTCAGGATACCACAATCTCCCCCTTTTAAAATTTTAAATGTTTCATTTAGTTTCACTCTTTATCATTTCTTTCCCAATGCATGGGCTGATGGACTGATATTCCGGCTATCAATCGTCTTTACAATTTTTTTATTTAATGTCTCCTGGCCAGGGTTGTCAACATTAATTAAAAAAAATCAAAGACATGTGAATTAAACCTTTTATTTTTGGTCGTCGATCCACACTTTCACATCAGCAATGGTATCTAGGGGGAAGTGTTCCTAAATGCGCATGTTGGGTAATATGCGCATTGCGCATACAGCCGATTAGACTGGAGATTCAACGTATCTAATCAGTGCAGTTTGAGGGTAATACGCTATTGAAACATGGCATGAAGAAATTTGATTGATATATAAAGCCAAAAAATTTTTAAAATTCAAACAAGATTTTGTTAGTTTTGTTATAATATATTGAACTTTATTCATCGTGCGTACAGATTCTGTGAACAAAAATTTTAATGGGGTTTCTGTCTTATTCATCTGTAAATCGGAAATTCAACAAATTGAAGCTTTTGGCAAACTTGTAAATGATCAGATATTGGAATAAGAGACAGGTTCTGAATGCCCATATCAAGGCAGGTAAAATGCCTATATCAAGAAAATTAGATTAGTCTTAAATTTTTTTTACTTTGTATTATTTAAACATTGAATCTACGCTCAAATCATGATCTTACAGCAAAAAAAGAAGAACTTCATACTGTTCCGATGAAAATACGATATTAAAAAAATATTACCATGAAATATGGCCATATGGCATACCTAACTATGTTTTATGCAAAAGAACTAGTGATGTAAAAAATTTCACCAAAATTTCAGCCTCGACGTATGCTTAACATCCGTTTCTACTATTTGCAATTAAATAATATCAAAATATTGCAAGTGTTAATGAAATATAGCTAAAAACATAAATATGCGCATTTAGCCCGCCAGTTTCGGAAATCGGCTATTTTGACTTCTTTTATTATAAAATCATTTTCACAAAAACTGTAAGAGATTTTAACAGAAAAATTTCTCTAACGTATATAAAACAGATGTCCGCTCATGTGTATATAGTTTTCAGACTCCTATCTATTGGAATATGGGAGAAAACGAGTGCTTTCCTTAATATGCGCATATAGCCCGCCTCTCCCCTACTGTACTTCCATGCAACCCATTTTTTGCAAATATCATGCAAAATCAGGCTGGTTTTCAAAAATCTGGGAAATCGAATGGCTTGTCCGGTTGTCAGACTGAGCCTAAAAAAATCCTGAAAAATCAGGCGCTGTGAGGAATGCCAGTGTGAAAACCCAAACGATCCGTTTTAGGGTTCACTCAAGCAGTGATGCCACATTTGAATCGGAATTTTGAAACCCAAAAAAACGCTATGTAAATCCGAAAAATCGGTATAAAATTCGGCATTTAGAGGTGGATTTAAAAAAAAACCCATAATCAATAGTTTAACTATTCAACTAGAAGATTTCCATAAAAATCAAAGCATGAAGCATCGCATTTATCAATAAAGAATACACGCACAACATCTGATACCTTCATGAATGTTTGTATATTACATTAATTCTTAAACATTCAGTCAAACAAACAAAATGTCACCGTACCAACATAGATTCGCCAAATAAAAACTTGCAATGAAAAATTAATCAAAGATCTTTAATAAATTCACCTAGATTGGCAAAAAGACTCGCAATGGTCATTTATATAAATCCACATATTTTGAAAATGATTCCTTTTTCTTAATTTTCAAAAAGGCATCATTTTTGAAAATGAAAACGTTGAAAAGATTTCGTTAAAAACTGTTTGTTAAGTTTGCTTCGAAAAAATGAGTTTAAACCGTCCATACATAGACTTCAAATAAAAACATTAGTTTTCTCAGGGAATAATGGTTTGTGATATAGCTCAGTTGGCAAGTCCGTGATTCCTGAGCCAATATCTGCGAGTTTGAGCCCAAGTGTAAACATCGAAAACTGTTGTACCGGATAAATTTTTCAATAACTGTCCGCCAGTTGCAATGTTGATATGAAGCCATGAATGCCAAAAAAAAAAAAATAAAACAACTATAATCGAGACAAAAAAAGAATATGTATAGATTTTTACAATTTTTAACTTGCTTCGTGTTTTTGATACAATTTTACATAATAAAAAAAAAAACTCAATTCAATGTTTCTTGTTCCCGAGATATTAACCTTTCCACGCCGTTTGGGTCAATATTCCCGAAGCGTAAATTAAATGCTTGAAATTAGCGTAAATGAAGCGTAAATTCCAGTTTACTGGGAAACAAAGATTATTGGAACCAAGTATGTTCTATGAAAAAAAAAAACCTAATAATCGAAATAATAATAAAATTTATATTTAAAAAATCATTTCAATAAAAAATGTTAAACATAGCAAGCCATAATTGGATGCTTTTTCTGAAAACTGGTGGTGGTCAAAATTTCCATTCAACTTTCAGAAATTTTTTAATCTTTGGTTAGGTTTATTATCAACAATTTAACATTTAATCGAATAAATTAATAATTAAAAATCTTATTGAATTGACAGTTTGAAGTTATTAACATCTTAAAATAAGATTTTTTTTAGCCTTTTTTTAATCGTAGCCGGCTAAAAGTGATTTAATTAAACTTCAGCCTAGCGTAAAAATGTTGAGAAACTAGAGTAAATCTATTATATAAAATTCTCTTGTAACGGTGTTTGTAGTACTACTCCTCCGAAATGACCCAACCGATTCAAATGAAATTATTTTTAGAATATTCTGTGGGCATGCGAATCGGTTTATATTGAATAAAAACAACAAAAAGTCACATCAATTGTCCGTAATCATTCAATTTGTAATAAATTGAATCAAATTAAAGTCAGCCTTCAATTTTTCCGAGATTTTCTTTACTTTGGGCGCCGGGCGGGCGGGTTTGTTTTTCGTCTCTATGGTCAAGGCGTCGCAAGCAAACGTCGTAGGAGGTTAGTAACTATGGCATAGCATACTGTTTAGTGGGAATATTTGGGCGCGCATTTCTCAACCAAGCATAATTTCGATGCATGTGGTGACCACATGATGTGTTTTTTCTTCTTGATTCCTAGATCATTTGTACAGCACATAGTAATGAATGACGCCCAGATGTGACCCAGATTAATATTTTGCTGATCAAATCAAAACCATTCAAACGATTTGAAAAAATTAAACTTCAATTCGTGTTATTTCAAGAAGGAATTGTTGTCTAAATAATATGAATTTAGTATGGGAGAGTGGGAAATCATGGGCCACTTTTTTTCGTTGTTCCATAACTTCTTTATTATAAATAAAAAAAAGGAAAAGAAAAAATGGTAAGGTTTTCTACATTTTCAAGGTATCATAAGGTATTTTTGTAAAATTTTTAATAATTTATTTTCCCCAAATTCCGACTGTTTGAAAAAAAGCAATATTTTTTGGATTTTGAAAAGTGGTGGGGAATCGTGGGCCACCAAATACAAATTGACCGAATAACATGCAAAGTTCATGAGTTGACCCAAAACTGTGATTTCCTAATTCATTTCGTTATTTTAAAGCAATTTCAGATGATGAAATAAAAAAGAGAGCTGTGGATGATCGCATAGATTCCAAAACCTGGCTCGCGAACGTTTTGGCACAATGGATGGACAAAATATTTTTCATAACTCTTCATTTGGCATAAGAAAACTTTACAGATAGGTAGAATGTATTTTAAGTTCTGAATGTGTAAAAAAAACATAAAAATATAGGTGATTCAAGATGTGTGGCCCACGATTCCCCACAAGCTATGATTGGCAAATTCGTTGCGTTTGGGTGATTTATTGATGGTTGATCAAAAATTCCTTTTCCATGTGAAAGATCATGACAAAACTAAGATCATAAGCGTATGTATTTTTGTTATACACTTTAGGTCCTCCATCGATGAAATTAGCGGGTGTTTTTTTAATTATGTAAGAAAATTTTTCTAACTTTTTTTTAGCTTGATAAATAAAAGAAGCATATGATGCGTATTTCAGTCAACAACATATAGGAATAATATATGCTCACGCAAAGCGACGGCGATGACAGTTGGTTTGAGATTTTTATCTCAATACACATCTGGGATATTAAAAGTGGCCCACGTTTCCCCATGGCCCACGATACCCCACTCTCCCCTACTGATGCGTATGAAATAATGGTATGACTCTTTGCGGACATTTGAAAAAAGAAAAGTGGAAGTACTTGGTTTATTATCCAAAATGCTAGAAATATTTTTCAAACGTGTACAAATGTGCTTCACAGAAGTTGTATCATGCGCCATTAAATTTATTGAACAACCACAAAATCCGTTGCAAATGAACAGACACATGAACTGAACAAGAGCCTGTCCTTTAAAATGGATTATATAGGATTGATGTTCATTTGAAGGCCGAATGCAAAGAAGTGCAAACTTTCAACATTTACAAAAAATGTACATGATTTCTAAATTTATTGGCCCAAATAAACAATCTGACTAAATAAACTTAACTTTTTTTTTAAATCTTTCGCCAGAAAACTGTTTCCAGGTTCCCTGTTTGTTTACACAGAATTCAAGGTGATTCAAGTACGTACTTAACATAAATTTTTGGTTTTTTTAACATATTGATATTACAGAAGCATAATTTTTTTGATAGCAGAAGCTGAATTTTTTTTTTTTTGTTAAGTTTTTGTTATGACCTAAAAGTGTTGAAAATAATATAAACTCCTGTCATTTCACACGGTTAAACAAGTGGTAATGCGCCTTTAAGTCATGAAACATATTCCAATTTTTCTCTAAAATAGTCAGATAGGGTATCCCGAGTGTTAAATCTGAAGCGGATATTTAAAATTTTTAAATGTCGAGGTAAATTTACATGAAAATTTCCAGAAAAAAGAATGAACTCATGAAATCATCGTAGCCTTGAAAGATTAGTTCTTTTTTATGTATTGAATTTTTTAAAACTTGCGTTCCAATTAAATCTTATTGAATCTCGAAAATATCACATAATCTTAAACTGAATCGCTAATCACCTTCAACACTGTTTAGAAATTTTTTAAATCAGACAACAATGGTTTAAATTGGCAGGTATGCATTTAAGGATAAAAAAGAAGATAAAAATGCTTTAATTCGGTTAAATAACAAAAAATGTAAACATATCTTTTCTCCTTTTAAAACCAAATTAAATTGCTTTGAACATCTACCCAATAAATCTAGACTTTTTGATTTAATTTGCATTGTTCGCTGAAAAAAGGGCGAACTTTTTTTTTGGACATGATTTTGATGAAAATATGGATATAAATAACCACTGCTTCCAAATGTGAGGAAAGTGAAGCTGCTTGAAAATGGTATGTAAAAAATCATCTCTAATGTTTTTATTTCTTCAGTTCTAAAAATATGCCACCAAAAGCTACTTGGGCTGCGCTAGGCAGAATATTTAGCAAACACTCCAAAAACTGCCCGATATTCAAAATTCTTCTTCCATAAAGTTTCATATGCAATAAATTCCAATAAATGAGAAATTTTTGATTTCGATTTAAACCTTAAAGTGAACTCGGGCAAAGCGGAGTCAATCAACTAAATGGTATACAATAAATGAAACATAGATAAAATCAACATATGTTATTTATGAAACAAGTTATAAAGAGTGGATTCTTTTTAGCATGAGGTTTGCCAAGTTAGATGGTAACGTTGAGTGCTGAAAAAATCGAATTTGCAACGGGAAGCTGATACCTGATATCATTCGGCAATATTCAAAGCATCCGAATCAAAGAAATGAAAATGAAAAGGATTCATGTAAGATGTATGTAAAATTTATTGGAGATAATTTTTGAATAATCTGTTAAAAGACCCGTAGAATTGAGTTAAAATTTCTAGATTTGATTCCGATATAATTGAGCGGGCCAATTCGAGCAAACGGAAAAGATGGATATGTTTAAAAACTAGGACATGTTCAAGAAAGCGAGACGGTTAACAACTCAAGATTTGATGCTTTTTTTAAGTTAAACAGCGAAAAAAAAATTGAAATAGACGCCAAGTTTAAAATGGTAAGACGAAGTTTACCGGGTCTGCTAGTAAACTATAAAATGAATCAAACATCATCAAAAGCTGAAAAAAAAATTTTGCCAGAAGTACGACAATCATTTAATAATGACACAAACTTGAACGGATAATTGCGAACGGCATGGAACGATTTAATTTTTTTTTTCTCGATCTTTACTGACCATAGTATTCAGTGATGTCTCTGCTGTTTGTCAGGGAGGGATAAAATTACCTCGTACACTAGAATTTTTTGATTCTTAATATGTCTCTTGCCCTGTCCAAAAGACCATTACTAATTTTTCAGCTCATTCGGTCAACTTTAAAAGGTATTTTACTAAACCTCTAGTTCTTATGACATTTTGACAGCTTTTACATTAGCAAAACTCATTAAATCCTCGAGGAGTGAGAGTAAGCCCATATAGCAAAACATTTTGAAGCAAATATTGATTTTGGGTTGAAAATCCTTAAAATCGGTATATTTTGCCAAAAATCGCTCAACGGTATACATATACAGATTCTTAGTCAAAATTTTACCCAACAATCGTGATGTGTGGCATTGCTGCTTGCAAGGTTAGCGCACAACCAGTGACGTCACTTCAAAATCGGTACTTACAAGTCCGAAAAAATCACTATTCAGATTAAATATTTCAAAAATCGGTAAATTGGTGACAAACCTTTAATCGAAGCTTTTTTAATAAAGTTTATTGAAAGAATATTGAAAAAAATGCTTCTTTCTGTTAAAGAGACAGTCCACAGAGGCTTTAATGTGTTATTCACTTTAAACACTATTATCTATTATTTAGTATTTTTATGTTACCTAACTTTTAATACTGAATACTACACAAGCATATTTGGTGAACTTTTTTTTATTTGGAAAGATTTTGGCGTCCTGAATTCAAAAAATTTGGCAGATCTTGTCTGTTACCTCTTGTTTTGTTGATTTGACACATGGATATTTCAAAATTGGTCAGTTTTGGATTACATCAATCTTTGATGATAAATAATACGGCCGCATACCGTACCAAGCCACAACATTTCGTTGCTACATCGACCGAATGGAATTGAACCTGAAGAACAACCCATCTAGTTACTAGACGTTTGTGAAGAACCACAAGTTAGGCAACTGTATACCTGAGCAAGTGAAGTACCTACCGCGAATTGTCCGCAGATTCTATTGATGAATCGGCCAATCTGTTTGCCGACTTCTTAAGCAGCGTGAACAATTCCAATTCACCTGAGCTTTCTGATGCGAGTAGACAGGGTATTCCTACGCATGACATTACGCTACCATCCTTTAACTTTACGAAACGTGATGACTTATCGGAGTTGGAAAAGCTGAATGTCAAAAATGGTCCTTGTACTGATCTACTTCCACCAGTAATCTTGAGGGAATGTGCAGAATCATTGAAGCGGAAGTTTTTTTTCCTGCGGTATAGAAGACCGCCTCAATAACTTCGATACATAAATCCGGTTGTCGTACTTCTGTGGAAAATTACCGAGGAATTTCAATCCTGTGTTGCGTAGCCAAAGTATTTGAGAGCATGGTTCACTCGGTGCTCTATAATGCCACTCGTCACTTGATCTCTGACTATCAACACGGATTCGTTAAGAAGCGATCCACAGTGTCAAACTTGATGTGTTACACCAACTTCCTATCAACCAAAATCGAGAAGCGTCGACAAGTGGATGCATTCTACTTTGACTTCAGTTAGGCTTTCGACAAAGTTCCTCATCGACTTGCCATTGAAAAGCTGTTTCACATGGGTCTTCCTCCTTGGATGACCGAATGGCTTCAATCGTATTTGACCGATCGAAGAGCATCTGTCAAGATCAATACATCACGTTCGCCTATTTTTTATTTGAACTCAGGTGCCCTGCAAAGCAGTATTCTAGGCCCTTTGATATTTGTTCTTTATGTTAACGACCTGGCTTTCCGTCTTAGATCTACAAAATAATCACATCGGTTTCAGATTGCTACGCTCTTCAATCTGACATCGACGAGCTACTTCTGTGGTGCTTTGAAAATGGGATGCAGTTGAACATAAAATAATGCAAGTCCATAACTTTTAGTCGCCGTCAGTCCAATGTCTGCTTCGAGTATTGTTGATACTTACAGTTTCGGCAGAGGAAATCTGCCGCTCCGTCGGCGAAACCAAAACAGTTTGTTTTGGTTCCGCATGCTTTGAGTCAATTCGCAATTGAAACAATAGCGGTGATGATTGATGATGACAGCTGATGATGGTAAACACGGTACAAATGTTTACATCATCACACTGTGAAGCCAAACAACTCAAATTGGGTTCGTGGTAACACAACAGTGTTGCCAGATATTCTGGGTAAGAATATCAAAGTACTCATTAAGAAATGAGTACTTTCCCGGTTAGGGAATATAAGATGTGGAAGTGACAATTAGCTATCGCTAATTAATATAGTTGTATTCTACTGACCTCACAGACGAAACATGAATAAAGATAACTCTATTCCACCACTGAAACCTGCGATTTTCAACAGTTTATGGGCCCAGATACGTCTGGAATTTGGAAAAACGAGTTAGTGAGAGCGGTACTCTCAAGTATATTTAACTTGCGGTTAGCAAGTGGAGCAGCCAGCGCAGAAGGACCAGCCCGGGTCGAGGGGCCAGCCACCAGCCAGAGGACTACCGCAGAGGACCAGCCAGCTTATGGTGGACCGCCAGTGCAGAGGCCAGCCAACGAGATGTCTCAGGCCACCCAGGAGGTTCCGTCAGAGGTCGAGTCCGGGGAGGTTCGTGGACCGAGAGGGTTACTCTCGATGCCGTCACGAGCCACGCTGCGGTTAGCAAACGTGAGCTCACGTCCGACGGCCGGGAGGAGTCTCAGGATCCGCAACCGGGCTGCGCATAGGCGATCAGATACAGCTGCAACAACACCCCGGATTAATTGGGTGGTAGCCGAGAGGGTTACTCTCGTGCTGTGGTTGTGCGCTGTGGTCAGCAGTTATGAGCTGATCCAATCGCAGAAACCTACCAGTGCAGAGGATCGTCAGCGCAGAGGCCACGAGATGCTTCAGGTCAGCCAGAAGGTGCCACTGGAGTTCGAGGCCGGGAAGTCGGGTTCCGAGAGAGTCACTCTCGATGCCGACACGAACCGCCCTGCGGTTAGCAGCATGGTTTCATTTCCAACGGCCGGGAGGAAGACTCTCGGGATCTGTAACCAGGATTGGTCAGGTCCGAATGCTCCAGATGGAGGATTGGCCCGTATCGGAGATTACAAGAAGCTGTTTGCCGAGAGGGTTACTCTCGTGATGTGGAGCTACGCTGCGATCAGTACGCGTGAGCTTATCCAAGTCTACAGTATGGTTTTTCTGTGGCTTTGGAGATGTTTTGGGCGACGGTTAGTTGCCAGCAACTTCAGCAACGCATCAGAGCCAGACCGGGCTCATGCTGCTGAACGTTGCTCTCCGGCTTTTTGGAGCGCTCGAAGCATTGAAGCAGCGGGACGAAAGTCTATGGAGCTGCAATTCGAGAAGATCGTTCTCATGCTTTTAAGCTGCGCTGTGGTTAGCATGCGCGAGCTTGTCTTCGATATTTGGAAGTTGTTCCGGGTGCTGCGGAGGAGGTGGTTCAGGCAACGGTTAGTTGCCAGCGATTTCAACCACTTCTTTATTTTTGCGGCATTTAGGACGAGTGCTGCCGATCGAAGTCAGGCTAATTCTCGGAGCCACCGAGAGAGGGCTTTGTTAGCTACAAGAGGATGCTTTTCTAGGGTTACCAGAACACAACACTCAAGATATGTTGTACGATCGCACGCTGAGGTTATCAGCCACCAGAGTCAACGCAAGATTAGCGATTCTGGTGCCCGTCAGCGTAGGGTGCGAAACGAGAGCGACTTCAAAGGTAGCAATGACGAAGATGACGATGATGATCAAGATTCCGTCAATCCCGAACCTGCCTAGAGACGCAGCCAGCGAACACGAGAAGCTAATCAACGCTACGTGGCTAACGTAGCCGCTTCTGATAAGGAAGAGCAACTTCGAATCGTCAGTAAGCTCAAGGGCCAAAGGGACTGCTTTTTCCGGAAGACCACCGCAGCCATGAAAGGAACGAGATTCGGGCTGAACGAAGTGAGGTTATCACTGAGCAGCCATTCCACGATTTGATCGGTTGTTTGCAGTTTTCGAGGCCGAAAATCAGTGCTGCGGTTAGCGTACTATCAAGCAGCCCTGGATGAGAGCGAGATTAGGGAAGCGGTTAGCTTAACCCATGTTAAAGGAAACCCATTCTGTTTCTCGAACAAATGGGTCTTTTGTAAGACAGCTGTCGAAACATGGGAGGCTGTTGGTTTACCCTAGGTCACAGGTTTCGTGACATGATCGTTCACTGGACGAAGATGAACGATGGTGAGGTTATCACCGAACAGCCGTTCAAAGAGTTGATCGGTTGTTTGAAGTATCTAGCGACATAATCGAGACCAGTTATTTGTGCAGCGGTTAGCGCACTAAGTAAAACCAGGCCAGCCCGGCGGATAGCTACTGGCGAGGCCTGCAGCGTATTCTGCGATACCATCGACGTATGACCGTTATGGCGTTGGTATACCGTAGAAACGCAAACGCGAAATCAGAACCACTCATCGGATATACTGATGCAGATTTTGCCAACGACTCCGATGATCGAAGATCTGTATCAGACTACGCTTACATGATCTTCGGAAATCTTATTTCGTGGTCAACGAAACGTCAGCAGACGGTCAGTCTGTCATCGACCGAAGCTGAGATAGGAGCCCTTTGCCATGCAGTCATGGAAGGTTTGTGGTTAACAAACTTCCTGTGAATTGGGTGTGGTTAGCACTCCTTTCACGTTAATGGAGGACAACATCCCTTGCATCCAGTATCTGGAAGAGGCGTGGACTCATCAGCGGATGAAGCATCTTGATGTGAAGTATGCTTTCATCAGAGACATCATAAGAAGCGGTCAGCTATCTTTGCGACACATCTCTACTGAGGATCAGCCAGCTGATGCGTTCACGAAGGCGTTACCAAGGGCGAGGCACGCGAAGCTGTTCAGCATTCTAAATCTGCGAATTGAGGGGAGGTGTTGATACTTACAGTTTCGGCAGAGGAAATCTGCCGCTCCGTCGGCGAAACCAAAACAGTTTGTTTTGGTTCCGCATGCTTTGAGTCAATTCGCAATTGAAACAATAGCGGTGATGATTGATGATGACAGCTGATGATGGTAAACACGGTACAAATGTTTACATCATCACACCGTGAAGCCAAACAACTCAAATTGGGTTCGTGGTAACACAACAGTGTTGCCAGATATTCTGGGTAAGAATATCAAAGTACTCATTAAGAAATGAGTACTTTCCCGGTTAGGGAATATAAGATGTGGAAGTGACAATTAGCTATCGCTAATTAATATAGTTGTATTCTACTGACCTCACAGACGAAACATGAATAAAGATAACTCTATTCCACCACTGAAACCTGCGATTTTCAACAAGTATAGTATCAACGGTACCAGCATCGATCAAGTCAGCTCCATGAACGATGTGGGCGTCATCGTTGATAAAAAACTAACGTTCAGCGACCATATCAGTGCCATCACAGCGATGTTCTTGGATTCGTGAGGCGCAATTCACAATCTTTTCAGGATGTATACGCTCCCAAATCTGTGTTCTGTTCCTTGGTGAAAAGTATATTGGGGTACGCCGCTTGTGTGTGGGCTCCTTACCATACATCTTGGAGTCTTTGAATCGAAAGAGTGCAGCGATCATTCATTCGTTACGCTCTCAGGTCACTTTCGTGAAACGACCCCATTAATCTTCCAGATTATGAGAGTCGGTGCATGTTAATCAATTTAGAAACCCTCTCTTCCAGACTTGTAAAACTAAAACGGCTATTCGTGTTTGATCAGGTTACCGGCAACGTGGATTGTGCAGCTCTATTTGATGAAGTATGCTTTTTTGCACCATCCAAACATCTGCGACGAAGACAACTTTTAGCACTAGGCATGCACCGCACGACTTACGGACAGAATAATCCTCTGACCAGCTGTTTTCAGTGTTTCAACGTTGTGAACAATTTGTTTGATTTTACTGTGTCCAAAACTATGTTTAAACATAGGATTAAGTACCTTAGGTATTAAGATCAGTCTGTAGGACATTTGAATTCAAGATGGTGTGTGAAATAAATTAATAAATATATAAACTAATAAACCTATTTGAAAACAGAAAGCTGATATTGAATTAATTAAAGGATAACGTTCCGCTATTAAGCCTACCTAGTCTTTGATATTAAAAATTTCAACTTGTAAAATACTTTGTTGAAGACAGCAAAACGGATTGACTGACTTAAAATAGAAAAAATTCAATTTAGTTTAAAATTTCTAGTTTTTTGCAGATTTATTTAAAAAAATTACGAAATACCATGTTCCTTATCTTAATACTTCAGATGACGAATCGTCTGAAACTCGTCAAAAGTGTTAAAGGTAGAGTTATTCCAGAACAGGTTGGTATTGTTTTTCATTGAAAAATCTCCTAAGAAGATCCGCCAGGTGGCTGCTAGAAAGTTCGTATTCATAACCTTGACGATTTTTTTTAATTTCACCCCGCTAACAGTTCTAATATTTTGGGCTTTTTTATCATTTAGACACGATGTTTGGTCTGTTTATTCGTTTGTTGGACGATTCAGATAGAAAAAATCACCTGCTTTACCACTTCTCCAATTGGAAGGTTCGGATGGCGCTTTATCAAACCCCTCACTTCCCACACCTTTATGAAATTAATTCTTCTTTCTTTTATTCAAATTTTAGCTCACTTTTAGATCCTCTAGGAATTCGAGAAAGATTTAACACATAAATTTTGGTCAAATAATTGATTTCTAGCTGTTTTGGGTTCTTTCAATGGGACTTTCAAAGATGTTTTACGATCCTGCGCAAAAAATTTTGTCAATGAATTTATTTATTAACAGCTATCTTAAAAACTACTAGACAGATCGCCACAACATTTTGCACATGTAAACTTTACATCACTAGATAGCTTCACTGAAAATTTAATCAATTTTCATCTATCCCTTCAAAAGTTATGAAAGTGTTGCATTTTTTTTTAATACAACCCTCAGAATCAAATGCAGTTGCAAGATCCTAAAATTCCACCATCTTCAAAGCTTAAAAGTTTTTCAAATATTTTTCAAAAGATTCATTCAGTATATTCGGGAAACCTAACGGTTATATGCATTGAAAGTAACTTGAAAACTGTTCAGTGAAAAAAGAAAAAAAAAACGGGTATGTGCACAGCTCAACATTATTATTTTTTTCATGAGGTTAAGATAAATTGAAGTTTCTGGATCAAGTGGTGTTGCAATAAAAATAACAAAACTCATTCAATATTTTCTAGAATTTATTTCGTTTACCATTAAGCACGAACCCCATTGGATCGAATAATTTAAATTTAAATCCGATATTTGTAATCCAACCCTCATCCAGACCGTTTGAACACCAAGAAAGGCATCGGTTAAAATGTCCCGTCGTAATCGACTAATAATAACATCTAAACTAAAAAGGTGTGTGCTTCGTCATCGATTCAAGCTAGCTCTGACCTAATCCATAGAAGGTAGAACGAATTCAAAATAGCTTCATAGCTACGAGTGTTATTCACTTGTTCCTAAGTAGCTTGAAGGATTGGTTCGAAGCGCGTTCACGAGAGCATGGTGACGACAACGGCTCCATGTGAACTAACTTATAGTAAGTAAAACACCATCTCGACAACCTGCTATTACTACGCCCCCCAAGAATCTTAGACTCCCTTTCCTCTTCTGGGTCTGGAAGTCGAACTAACAACATGTCGATGGAGATTAGGCTAGAATCCGCGTGCGCCCCTACAGTGGTAAATTACTTGTTCGCGACGGGTTTCACTAACGTTTACCATTTTAGTTTCGCCACCAGTCTCAAGCGAAACGAACGAAACGATTTCCATTGAATGGTTGGAAAAGGCTGATATGAGTTTAGAAACCGCGTCTTCCTGATAATTGAAATTTGTTTTCCGCCTGGCAACGAACGCCAACGTGCGAAAAGAAGTCTTCATTGTGAAAATGCTAATCTATGTTGTTCATGCTCTCTGTCTTTGTTCAAGCATCGAATTTTAATATTTTTAACATAAGTATAAGATAAGGTCAACAAAAATTCTTCTATTAAAATTATAACCATTCATCCGGTATTAACTTGCTGCAGTCTTTCAAGTCATTCATCACTCAGCATCGCAAATAATATCCATCAACGCCACGACTTGGGCGCATATATTATTAAATCTGGCACCGAAACACTCGACGGCACTCAGACATCAACAGGAGCTTCCAAGGTGCCCGCTGTGTCTCAAATCGAATCGAATTCAACGAATCGCACGAATGTCACGGCAGAATGCGAATGTGATTTATTGATCGTAATTCCATATTCGATGATGGCCCAGATGCTGCTTGCGAGAACCCTGGAAGCTTTCCCGGGATTCTACCTTCCCCATTCGATCAAAATGCAATTAATCTGACAATCTCCGAGAAAGGTGTTTCCAAGTGTGCATCCTTCAGTGGCCATCATAGTTTAGTAATGAAATGCGAAGCATCTCACCAGATATGCGATTTGCAGCCTGCAGACTTCTAGCAGTGCCTGTTGCTTTGGCAACATCTCTTAGCAGCAGCAGCAGCAGCAGTGGTCCATCCAGGTTATGAGCCTGGGCACTTGAGGTAGAGCATAGCTGATTTATGAACTTTTCTTTGGGATTTATAGGTGAACAAACTGTTGCAAAGCAATCCATTCCGACAAACTCCGAGCGAGACTAGCTTTGGGGTGTTTCGTTTATGAATAAATAATCAATGTTTGCGTAGAAATAAATTGCGGCACGAGTTCTTCCTGTCAGGAGTTAAACCGATTCCGAATGTTTTGAGAGCAAATCCGACTCGGTCTAGAATGACAGCAAGACACGTGCATATGTACGGAGGTGCATACACATCTGGGAAACTTGGGCGATGGAATTTGAATTCCACATTTTCATTTGATGAAGCAATTTTAAAGTTTATAAGTAACTCATATGCTCACTGATATCTAGGAATACAACATTCTTGTATGCTGGGTAAATAATTTTCTCAATAAATCAAAACATTCACTTTGTGATTATTTTCAAAAATAATTGGAAATAAAGGATAATAAATGGATTTGAGAGAATAATTGCAAAAAAACAAAAGAAAAACCTTACGATTTTTCATCCAGATCATTGAGAAACTCGATCTATGTTCTTAATTTTTCAAGAAGGAATTAATCTGTGCCCTCTTGTTTTGGTGATAAAGCGTTTAAAAAATTGGAAATTCAGCAGGTTTGATGGACATAAGTCAGTTGTAATAATTAAATATTTAAAAAAAAACAAGAATCTTTACCACAAGTTTTCAAAAATCAATTTTAAAAATAAACGAATTTCGTATCTGGAGTACATATTTTTCTTAGACTGCTCTAACTAATTTAATTCACAATTCAAATGATATCTTCTACGAGAATTAAGATGTGACTTTTTAAGCAGTAAAATTAAATGAATTTTGAAACAATTAAATAAAGCTTAACAGTTCCAACAGGAAAAGTTAACATCATAATGTTTAACAAGTTTTCCTCTAACTGGTCTATTTTTTGGGTTCAATTTGAAAAATAGCCCAACACCAAGCAACTAAAAGTTCGGAAAACATTCCTCTATCAGGTTTGATCACCTTAAACGTGTATTCTAAAACGATCCTTTTTAAGTTCAATTTTCAAGTAGTTAAACAAACTTTATTTACTTTGAAATTAACAAAACGTTCACATTAATTGCTAAACACATTCTCATCAGATTCATAAAGTTCTTTAATGATTAGTGCACAAAAAGGAAAAAAATCTTTTATCGCCTCCGATTAAGAGCTTGATGCATGATATTTATAATCAATAATTTTCGTTGCTAATCTCAAGCAAACAACATAACCGTAGAGTCAATTTCAATACCTACAAGTGTATCGACCGGATTTCTAATTCCTTGTTTTGCTGCTTCGTCGGTGAATGAGGTTGTTTAATCACAGGTGCTTAAACATCTTAGTATATATTTCGCAAAAATTCTCTCGGAATGCTTCAAAAAGATTTCAGAGACAGGAATTTACTCTGAATGTCTCAAGACAGCTAGAGTTATTCTAATATTTATGTCTCGAGATACACTTGATGTAAGTAACTACCGTCCCATATCAATTTTAAGCATTTTTAGTAAGGTTTTTGAAAAGCTTTTAATGAGCAAAGTTAACAGCTTTCTAAACGAAAATAATGTTTTCTACAATCTCCAATATGAGTTTAAATTGGGATGAAGTACGTTTACAGCCATATGCAAGTTACTGGATTCCGTAATTGATGAAATAAATGCCAAAAAATCGTTGAAGGACAATTATAAAGGCCTTTGACACTCTTAATCATAGTATGATATTGAAAAAACTGGAGTGTTATGGCAAAATAAGCCTACCCAGACAACCAGAAGTCGTATATTATTCAACAGATTATATCGTATAGAATATTATTTAAACTCATTTTCGAATATCTGCACCTACAATGTGCGGCCCATGCATATTCTTTATCGTATTTAAATGCATTGAATGATTTTATTACGACAATCCTTATATCTGAACCTACAATGTGCGGTCCACGCATATTCTTTATCGTATTTAAATACATTTCATGATTTTATTACGACAATACAATCCACCTAAGGTTGCCAGATTGCCCGGTTTTATCCGGGTTTGCTCGGATTTTTGATGCAAAATTTGGGAACAGTCCGGCTCGGCCCGGTTGCCTGGATTTCATTGAAAAAGCCCGGATTTTGCCCGGATATATTCACATTATTTGGCAAATCAAACAAAAAAAAAACAAATCAAATTAAACAAAAAAAATCAAAGGTTGTTTCAAATTTTTTTATTCATGCTTCCAGAATGATTTTTTTTTTTCAGAAATTTTGGCACAAATAATCATGAAAGGTTTTTTGGAAGCCACAAATACGATTTTAAATCTGTCGTTGAGCATTGATGAAAAATTATTTGTTTCAATTTTTTTTCTTGATTTTTATTGAGTAACTAGCTGACCCGGTGTGCTTTGCTACACCCCCAAAAATTATTGAAATTTGTGTTAACTTGTTATTTAAATTTTCTTTTATTGCAAAAAAATTTAATTCAATTTCAGAATCATTCAAATGTTTTTCAAAATAAAATTGCAATCTTAATTTTTTTTTTTTAATCTGCGTTCGAATTTTTTTTTATGACTCTGGGTTTCTTTGCTTCAAAAGTATATAACTTATGCCAACATATTTTTCATATGTGGAATCTTCATTGTCCCGTCACTTTGACTTATTCAATCTCGAATCAAAATACAAATTGTGAGAGTGACCCCCTTCCCACTTTCCTTTATCTTTAATGGAAGGAAAGGGGGGTCTTGTAACATCAGAACGTACCCTCTCATGAAATTACCTTCATGAGTTGTTCGTTTGCTTCATTAGTTGTCGAGTTATACTATAAAATTTGTATCGGAGTCCCACTTCCTATCTATCTTCTACCTGGAAGGAGGGGATCAAGGTCAAACATTTCATGTATTTAAACACACTCCCTTTCCAAATTCTGTTCCATTTAATCGATTGTATGATTGTTTCCATGTCATATTTGGTGTGTGTTTGTGTAAGTTCTTGGTTTTTGAAAAACAATCGAATGTAGGCTCTCGTCTTCCCTAACTGTATCTCCAATACCATTTTACGTATCCAAATGCTTTCTCATTCCAAAATTGTTTCCATAAGCTCTATTAGTTCTCGAGTTAGCCTCCATCTCCTTCCTACCACCTCTATGGAAGAAGGCAGTAGTACCAAATATTCACAGAAATATACCTTGAGACTAAATACTCTCCCAAGCCAAATTTCGTTCCATCTGCTGGGTAAGTTCCCAAGATGTAAGAAATTGTATGGGAGCACTCTCCTCCCTTAAGATTTTCCTACTTAAAGAACGGAGGGTTCTCAAAATATCATAGAAAAATTTTCGTAATCAAATACCTTCCCACGCCAAATATGATTCCATTCGCTTGATTATTTGCCCAATAATGCTGAAAATAGGAAAGAACCCCCTCCCCACTTTCTATCTTCTCACTGGAAGGAGGGAGGGGTACCAAATATTCATAAAACTATTTATCGTACCCAAATACCTTTCCAAGCCAAATTTGGTGCCATTTGCTCGAAAAGTTTTTAAGTTATGCAGTGACAAAGTGGTAAACCCCCCCCCCTCTTTTCCTGTATCTCCACTGGATGGAAGAAGGGGTCTGAAATAATCATAGAACCATTTCTCGTATTCCACTACCCTCCCATGCCAAATTTGGTTACATTAGCTTGATTAGTTTTCCAGTTATGTTGAAAATTATAAGGTTGGGCCCCTCCCTCCTTCGTATCTTACCAGTGGAAAGAGGGAGGGGTACCAAACCATCATTGAAACATTCCTCGTATCAAAATACACTCCCATGCCAAATTTGGTTCCATTTGCATGATCAGTTCTCGAGTTATGAAGACTTATCACTTTTATTTATATGACCCCCTCCCCCCTTCCACGAAGAGAGAGGGGTCCCAAACTATTATAGGAACCTTCCCCGGCCTTCAATACACCCATCTGCCAAGTTTCACGCAAATCGGTTCAGTAGTTTCCGAGTCTATAGGGAACAGACAGACAGACAGACAGACAGACAGACAGACAGACAGACAGACAGACAGACAGACAGACAGACAGACAGACAGACAGAAATTCATTTTTATATATATAGATTTCTAAGGTTTCGACAAAGCTTGCACGAATATTGCCCGAACTTTTGATCGTCAATAAAGAAATGCCCGGATTTTGTCAGGTTTTTATATAAAACTGCCCGGATTTGTCCGGCCCGGATAAAAAATTCTGGCAAACTTAATCTATACGAACTTCATGGGAAGGCCATGGTTTATCTAAATGTGGTGATTTTTTTTCAATAGAACTTACTGGAATTTGGTTTCTTGTTTTTCAGAAACTAGATGTGTACGAAACATTTTCGTTTCCTAAGCAATCAAGTGTTTAATTATGAAAAAACGTGTTTAAGTTCAAAACAAGTTTCATCCTTAAACTAGTAAATATTACTAATACGTCTAATAAATTGAATTCTGGTATCAAATTGAAGGTAAACATCTACTTAACTGTTGAACAAAGAACCAAGTCTTTTTTTGTATTTTGGCAATTTGGCAAAATTTTAGAAATTAAGGAAATTTTTCAAGATGTTGAAAACCAATTCGAAATCTTGTCATTTTTAAAATCATAAGTTAAAGCATTCATCAGCTTTCTACAAAGTTCAAGAAAAGTAATCGAAACCTTCAAGATCAAAAGCCTAGCAAATTAATCCAAAGATGCCAGAAATCATAAGGAATTTTTGTATTTGATTTGTCTGAAGATAATTTTTTACGTTTTTTGAAGCCTTCTTTAAAAAAAAACATCTAAATTCTGCTCTGAATTATATATATTTAATTTTTTGATGATCGGGTTTCGATTTTGATAAAAAAAATTGTTCGTTTATCTATCAAAGTAAACAGATTTTGCACAAAAATGAGTATTTTTGAGTTTTCAAACTTCTTTAGTTACAAAACTATCACCAAATCTCAAGGTGAAGAACGAAATCGGACAGAAGAAGCAGATTCTGAGTGAAAATTTTCCCAAAATCAGTTTTTAAAAATCGGCAAAAATAAAGAGACTTGAGTAAACATAAAGAGGCGCCATCTGATCCATTAGAAAAAAAAAACCACATATATAGCAATCATGTGGTCAAATCTGTCAGATGCAAGCAGCACTGTCAATTTCGTTACAAATCTCTTGCGTAGCATTTCATAAGGGCGAAACTGTCAAATGTAAACAAATTGAGTAAACGGCCGATCAACTGGACGAAACCTCCAGGCGAAAATTGTCAATCTCAGAAATTACTGAAAAAATGTTAAATTTTCGGATAGTCAATGGAAAGTATTTGGATACATTTCACTTTTGTGAAATTACATGGGCAAAAATTATGTTTTTTTTTTCATAGTTTCCCTACATTTCAAATAAGAGTCTTAAAAAGTAGAACCGCTTAAAAAGATAATTATCTATCGATTTGATATCAGTACCCCTAAATTGTGTTTAATCAGGTACACAATACCATGAAATAAGTTCATGTTTTTTAAGTTTTTCTGTTTTTTTTCAAACTTGTCAGTTATCTATTAAAGCAAACTTTGACCTATCTATTTAAAGTGTATCCATGAACCCCCGTGAACAAAGCTTCATACATTTTTGTTCCGTCAACTTTAATTGATGGCATCCACTGAAAGTAAAACTCTACCAAATAAAACTTCCGTCCATCACAATCTGGAATGATACACGCTGGTTTTTATTTGTGAAGCCCAACATCTTTCAGACCACCATCTCGTTATTTCGTTAGCATCCATTTGCCAAAACCACCGGAAAATCACCCATTAGCACAAAAACCAATTCTCCCGAAAAACCCGAAAGCTCAATCATCCCACCAAGTCACGACTGAATTATTAACTCCACCGAAAAACCTTTCCCAACTCAATGATGGCAGCGACTGAATGACGGCGGATGGGCTGGGCTCTAGAGGGGACGCAGCTTCTTCGTGAGTAGATTCAAAAGTCAATTTCCAGCCAGAAAGCCTGCTGAAGAATACAATCGATTTAGCACCCTGGCGTGGCGTAGAAGGATTGTGAGGATGCCGGTCGGTGGCCAGCTAGTGGTGATGCTTTTTCGTCGTCTTTGATGATTCATCCCCTCGATTCAAGATGCCGGAGACCATCAACAGCAGCAGCATCATCATCTAATTAAAGTTTCACATCACGTCCGACTGCACGAACCGCTTGATCCATTAGTCACACACTCACTCGTTTATTCACTCACTCGCTCATCCGCTCATTCACTTAGCCGAAAGGAAACCACTTCTTGCGCACGAAACAGTCGTGTTGGGTGTATCTTTGGAACATCCACTATTATTGGTGGGCCCCTGCAGTTGAAGCTGAAAGGGTTGAGGGTTGATATTGGGGTGGCAGGATCGCCAAATGTTTTAACGCTGCCTCTAATATTAAGTTTTCGCTTTCTTTGCAGGTAAACTACCTCCCTTGAAGGAATGATTCGTGAGTAGGAATGCGTTATCGAAATTCTTGGAATTGTCAAGAACATTTTGCAGCAGTGGCACGAGATTGATTCAACTATGCGGTTAGCTATGCAAGTTGTTACGTGAGGTTGATATCATCAAGACCCATGTGCGTTTGAATGCTGTGGAGTGTGTGAGAATATACCTTTTGCGAAAAGTGCAATACCGGAGTGGTTTTTTGCTATTTCGTGTCTCGTCACGATGCTCGTGTGTGTTTCATTCCAAGTCACACTTAGGTATCTGAGAACGAATTGCAATTGCGACCATTTAGCGGAAACTAGCCAAGGCTATCCGCCAAGTAACGCGACAGCAAACGACTGCATACAATTATTGGTCAAATGCTGATGCTGACGCTGCTGCTATTAGTTGGAGATCGGATGGCAATCGTTGGTATAGCTTGAAGCTAGTTATTCGACCAAACCCAGACCCTCTGAAGTCACTTCTAACTATTTTACGGTATGTGACGATTGTAAATCGCTATTGCTCGTAGCTACATGTTCCACGTATATAACATTGTTGCTGATTGGTTCATGCCTTTTTCGTATCTGTGAGTGAGAACAAGCAGCTAAGAACATTCAAATAACTTGAAATTTATGGATAAATTAACCGAACAAATTGAGAAAAAAAAGGATCCTATACCTAGTTCAAAACCATAGATAAACAAGAAGGTAAAGAATCATAGCACATACTTTCACCTAAGAGCATCCAAATACAATCAACTTTATAAATCATATGACATAATGGAAATATCATACAAAATTTAAAACGCGTAGTTCTTACTAAACAACAAGCATAGATAACACCAACAAATCAGACCCTACTGAAATCATTAACTTCTCTGGACTCCTCTATTATTTTATGCTAACAACTTGTACGGAAGCCCCCCTAACCCCTTCCGATCAGTAACTGCTGGAAAGGTGTAGGGATCCCATTTTACGTAATAAAAAACCCAATCATATCAAATTTAGTTTCATTTGGTTGAGAAGTTCCCAAGCAAACCCGCTCCGTTCCTCCCCTCTAAACAGGGCATGTTTGGAGTTGTTGTGGAGCCCTTTCGTTGTGTACTCCCTTGAAGTAGAGTGGTGTTTCAAATAACTATACAACCATTTCTCGTACCCAAATGATTTCCCATGTCATATTTGGTTCAACTTGTAAGATCAGTTCTTGGTTTATGCAAAACAAGCTTCCTTCTTCCCTAAAGTTATCCACAATTCAAGGAGAAAGGAGTATAAAATAAGCATATAACATTTTCGTAGGTGATGGAAAGAATTAAAGGAACATAAGCTATCAAAGAACGAAAGAACATAAGCCGTAAATATCATGCATTTTTCGAAAAAGATACAACGGCTCACCGGCAGGACTTGAACCTACAATCTCCGCTTCAGTACAACGGCGCGTTAGCCAATTTCACCACGGTGAACGTGATGAAACCGGCAGACAAGAGCAATCGAGCTCTGCCGATCAACTGCTGGACCTTCTATCGAAATGACTCGGGAATCCCGGGGCTAAATCCCGAGTCGATGGGTGGGGTTAGAAAAACAAGAGAGATCAATAGCGGGAAAGATTACATGCGGGATATACATGCCGGTTTCATCACGTTCACCGTGGTGAAATTGGCTAACGCGCCGTTGTACTGAAGCGGAGATCGCAGGTTCAAGCCCTGCTGGGGAGCCGTTGTATCTTTTTCGAAAAATGCATGATATTTACGGCTTATGTTCTTTCGTTCTTTGATAGCTTGTGTTTCTTTAATTCTTTCCATCACCTACGAAAATGTGATTATTTTCAGGTACAAAGATGTACCAAAGCGATTTCATAACATCAGTATTGAAGCATATAACCTTTTTTCGTGTCCAAATGCCTTACCATGCCAAATTTAGTTCCATTTCCTCGATAAGCTCAAATGTTACGTGAAAAATTGTAAAGGAGCCCCCATCTCTCCTTCCTTCCACCCCACTGGATGAAAGCAGTAGTAAAAAATATTCAAAGAAATATTCCTCATACTCAAATTCCTTCCAAACCAAGTATTGTCCCACTTGCTGGATAAGTTCTTGAGTAATGTAAAAAATTGTATGAGAGCATCTTCTCCTTTTAAAATTTTCCAACTGGAAGAACAGAGAGTTCTCAAAATATCGTAGTAACATTTCTCGTATTCAAATACCTTTCCTTAAAAAATTAGGTTCCATTTGCTCGTATAGTTTTCCAGTTATGATGAAAATTGTGAATAAATACAAATTTCAAATTTGTTTCAATAACTTTTGCAGCAGCTTTTTGTGAATTCTCAAGATGTTTCATACGACGTAATGAAAGCTCACGTGAGATATATAGATTTGTTCTGAGTTTTGTAATTGCTAATTGTATTTCTGATGCATCAAAATTGTTTCACACAGATTCACAGATTTCTTTTACAGAACCGAATTATGTTAAAAAATATGTAAAACATTGAGGACATACATGGGCCAAGGTTGCCGCAGAAAAACTTAGTGTTTTTGACAAAATAAAAGTTCTCGAATATGGTGATTTAAACAAAACAGAAAATCCGTCCGTATCCTCAACCATTAGACTTAGTCGATTTGGAGTCATTTTTGAATTTCTCGAACCATTGAATCATAAAAGTTTCGTTTTGGTTCAAAACTCCAAGATTGTTTACGTAGAATTTTAAGAAACGTTTACATGAGTAAATTTGAACTTTTAGGTTTTTATGGGAAAATAAATATTTACTAATCAACATCAGTTTTGTTTCTTCTGAGGAATCGAGCCTGCTAAAGGTTTTTGTGCCTATTAACAAATTCTCTTAGGAAAATTTTCCGCTGAACAACTTTGCAGAAGACCAGGGCTTCGTAACTTATAAGAAGAAAAAAATGTAATAAGCTGTTTAAAATAAAGGTATGTCTTTTGGCATTTAAAAACAAAAAAAAAAAATTGACATCACTGCTAGATGTCTAGCAAGGTATTGCGTGGCCACGAGCAGTGATGTCAATTTAATTTATTGTTTTTCAATGGCAAAAGGCAAACCCAGTTTGCCTACAGATACGGGTGTAAGCATTTAGAGGAAAAGTAGGCAAGAGGTACAAAAAAAATTCTCAGTGGTGGAGGGTGGAGACGGAGCACTTTTTGACAGCCAGTTATTCGCCTAAGATAGTCGATTCCGTGTTTCGATATATTAACACACCCGTAGATGTACGCACCCTGGCCAAACCCCTGTTATAGGGGTGTCATGCGTGAATATAATCAAAATTCAGTACGAAAAAAACTGAGAAATTGTAAATTAACAAAAAATTCCAAAAATAGCTAAATACTTTTGAAAATTAATAAAAAATTATGTGTTTCGAATTTTAAAAATCTAGAGATGCGAAAATGTGCGAAGTTATATTTCAAAATATATCTGGTATGACTTTTGATAGACACTTTTGACGATTCATTGATTGAAAAGTACAGTTTTTACACCACTTTTATACATTTTTGTGGTCATAAAAATTCCAAAAATATATATCCTTATATGCCACGTGTAGCTTTAAACCATGGCCGAGCTACAGTCTTTTATCCGCAGCATGTTTTGAAGGATTTTTTTTCTTAGACTTTGAACAACGGAAAACTGAAGTATTTTAGATGAATATTGTATGATAAACGCATTTGAAGTTTCGTAAACAATAATATTTGTATAAATTTGTCTAGAACCAAGAGAAATAACGCGATTTTAAACGAGGAGTGTCAAATTGATAATCAAGGTCTAATTAGGGAGTTTTTTTCTGGACTTCAGGGTACATCCAGAAAATATTAGAAAGCAAAATTCAAGATTTCATTGAGGGTCACACAAGATTTTTTGTTATTTGGATATACCCGAATAAAGTAACAAACCGCCAAACTTCCAATAGTGTCATATATTTGGGTTAGTTTGCAAAGAAATGTTATTGTTGTTTTTGTATTCAGAAAACTTTTTTTTTCTTTTTATTCAACTAGCACTTTGAAATTCACCGAACATTTAACCGGAAAGGAACACATAAACACATAAAAAAATGGAAAGGTGGAATTGATCACATGCATTTTTAAGTTCATTATTCAAATACTGGCAAAAAAAACTACTCTATACTTAGTAAAAATAAAATTTACTGTTTAATTTTTTACGAAATATGTTTAAAAATCTGTAGAATCTGCCCCCGGCTGTAGAATTTGGATTTTTTGTAAATCTGTAAAAATATTAATTCTGAAAACTTTACTGTTTTTTAAACAACCGTGCTAAACTTCTCAATACAATGAACTTATAGGAAGTATCAAATTAAAACCCAGTTTTTTCACCGATTGTTAGAAGAAAAAATCATTGTTTTCTAATTAAATGAAAGGAAACTAATGGTTGCTATAAAGAAGGGAAAAAATATGGATAAGCTTTCGATAGAATGTGAACCCCTTCCAAAGCGATAAAGTAACTTAACCCTTCGTTTCATAAAGTAACAAATTTGCATCAATTAATGTATGAAAAAAGTGAAAAATCTAATTTTAATTTAAACTAGCTGATCCCGTTACGAACTTCGTTTCGCTCAAAGTGTAAAAATGTGATCATATTAGATATTATTGTTTATATCCAATCTAGATATTCCTAATACTGAATAAAAATACCTTCGCTTTGAGATAAGTCTCATTGATAAGGTAAGAACCAAACTTCATAAACGACATAACAGTTTCATTGAGTATCCCGTTATTCAATAAGCACGTTGACTCGTTTAATTTTCACGACCATTTCAAAAAACGGCGGATGGTTTCAAAAGAATTTTCCCTTTTCGTTGTACAATAATCCAAAATTCAACACATAAAATCATATTGATTTAATCACTACATCCCTGTACATAAATTTTCAAATCGATTCTTTGTCGATTCTTTACACTAAATTTGATACCCAAAAACGATTGCTTGTCTATTTAAAACCCTGGGGTAAATTTTCATATAATTGAAATGCATTACAACGTAAATATAAAAAAAAACAGAGAAAAGTTTATATGGACGACCCTTTTCGCTGACCTAAATTTCATACCCAAAATGAATTGCTTGTCTCTCAAAACCTCCATGTGCATAGTTTCATCTCAACCCGATGCATAATAACGACAATATCGCGAAAACAATGAACAATCATTATGGACGACCCTTTTCCAACCTTAATCTCAAATTAAATGTATGGAATCAATTTCTCGCCCCTTAAAACTCCCACGCACAAAATTTCATTTTCATCTGATACATAACAACGACAATATCGCTAAACAAAGAAAAGTTAATATGGACGACCCCTTTGGCCGACCCCTGAATCAAACTTTGAAACCTGACATCAATTTCCCATCCCCTAAAACACCAATGTACAAATTTTCATCTCAATCCCATGTTCAATAAGGCCAATATCGCAAAAACACTGAGCTGTTAATATGGACGCCCCCTTTTGCTGTCTCCTTGTACAAAATTTGATATTTGAAATCGATTGTTCATTCCTAAAAACTTATATGTGCCAATTTCCATCTCATTCCGATGTATAATGACGTCAATATAACTAAAACAGTAATTATGTAGTATGGACGACCCCTTAAGCCCGCCCCTTACACTAAATTTGATACCTGAAATCGGTAGCCCGTCTTTCGTAACGCCCGTGTACCAATTTTCAACTCAATCCTAAGCGTAATGACGTAAATATGGCATAAACAGTATGTGTGTTGTATGGACGACCCCTTTGGCCGACCCCTGATCCTGAATTGGATGCCTGGAATCAATTACTCGTCTCTCCAAACACTCATGTGCAGATTTTCAACACAATCCGAAGAAAAATAACGTTAATATCGCGAAAACAGCGAACAGTTAATATGGACGACCCTTTTGGCTGACCCCTTACACAAAATTTGACAACTGGAATCGGTTGCTCGTCTTTCAAAACACTCAAGTGCAAATTTTCAACACAATCCGACGAAAAGTAACGTCAATATCGCGAAAACAATATTTGTCTTCTATGGACGACCCCCTTCAGAAGGGGTCATCCAAAAATCTGAAAACATTTTTCATCCTTCCTGGACCTAATGAGTATCCATGCCAAATTTCAGACCTCTAGCTCTTAAGTCGGCTGAGTCTATAGAGGACAAACAAACAAACAAACAAACAAACAAACATACAGATAATTGCTTTTTATATATATAGATTTATTTTTTTGATGTACTCATCATTTCCAACTGTTAAAAATGAGTTTTGAGGACAAATTAAAAATTATGAATTGAAGGGTTAACGTTATTTGTTCAGCCGCTCAGGTTATTGATGCTGGTTCTTCTTAAGGAAAATAACGAGAAAGTTTATCTGGGATTCAGAAAATCACGATTGAGAACTGGAACTCCACGAAATTTCCTATAAAATCAATGAATTTCAGAATTCTTTTGTAATTTCGACAAGTTCTCTCAACGTCCAATCTCATACAGAGATTTAAGTAAAAAATAGGGTTTTAATCGTTTGTAGCAAAACATAATAAGGTATCTGAGAAAGATTTAAATTATGGAAAAATAAAAAAATGCGTTGTAAAAAAAATTTAAATCAATAAATTTTGATTAAGATCCAAAATTTCAGAAGAAGAGAATTGAGAAGAGATTGATTTCCAAGAAAAAAAATATCGAGGAGGGAGGTTAAAATTTGGGTAAAAATTAAATTATTTGAAAATTTTCATAAAAACTCACTAAGACTTAGCTTTGTACTTGATCAATATCGGCTGCTTTTTCCGTTCTGTGTTTAAAAAATTGTGTTGAATTTCATTGAATCTTTTCAAATAAATAATGAATGAGTTTTTTTTTTCTTTCCTTTTCAGTTTTGTCAATAATTTGTTATATTAAAAGAATGACGTATAATTTTAATAATTTCCGAACATCGCCCATGAAGATTTAAAAAAAAATTGAAAAAGGAATATTTTAAGTGCAGCCCGCCGGAAAGATTATAAATTTAAATTAGCCCGTTAGATTTGAAAGTTGCTCACCCTAGTTCTAGGACCAATAATTGACATGTTCCAAAAACGGTAAATTTCGAGAAAATTCAAAAAAATTAAAGTAAAACCTTATTCTACACGGATCGTTCAAAACATATCTAAAATCCACAGACGAAAATTTGAAAATCTTTGAATTCTGTGGAAATTTTAAAAATTTTGTGGATTGTGAAAAAGATTCTGTGACGAAATTTTATTTAAAATTCTGTGATAAAAGAGATTTTTCTGTGATTGGAGCAACATTGATATAGTCTTGTATGCGGTACAAGGTAAATTAAAAAGAATTCGATATCCACAATCAGATAACTTAAGTACACCATTTTGTTTCAGTTTTGTGCAAATCGCTATCAAACATATTTTTCATTTTCAAAACCTGAAACGATCAACAATTTTAAAAAGTCAACACTAAGTTAAAAATTCTTAATCTCCAAAATTATTTCTTTGTACTCTGGGACCCATTCAATAGCATCATAATCACCATACTTTTCGTATGCATCAATGGTGAACCCCCAGCGCCATTAGTTGGTAATTGATCTCCTGAGATTCATTCTCGACAATAATTGCATTGTAGGTACCTACTATCTGAATTCTGCTGCTGCTGCTGCTTTACCTCGACCGATAACCGTAAATCAGCTATCATAGAGCGCAAAAGATTATGTGCTGCCAGTCGCCAAACAAAAGACTGCCTTAAGAATGGGACATTAGCATAACTAGTAAGTGTGACACCCACATGCAGCAGCGACACAAGATGTTACTGTACAATGGAGCAAGCAAGAAGTTGAAAAGAACTTAAAAGGGAGGTCGAAAACGGGAAGGGGGTCTTAGATTGAGGCACAAACATAAACACTGCCAACAGGCTACAATCGACAAAGTAATGGACTCTATCTCACATTTTATAGAGTGCCTGTGGACTGAGAATAAGCCGATATGGAGAAAGAAAAACCGGAGGGGAGTTGGGGTATATTTATCCCAAGCTTACAATATTTCGCACCGTAAAAACATCACTTACATGCATGACTGTATGTATCTATGTAGGTTTGGATGTATGTACGACAGCAAAAGCGTGGCAACGAACAACAAAAACACCAGCCTGTGCATTGGGAAAAGGCAAGAATCGGAGCAGGGTCTTTCGATGTGGTTCTAAGGAAAGATTTCGAAAAACGGTATTGATATTTCAGTACCTTATTGGGTATTTTTTATATTTATTTGAAGTCTTCGCAGTCTTAAAAATTTTAAGAGAGCTATCATAAGTCCTAAATAATTATAAAAAATATTTTATACTTGAACTTTTCAATAAAAAAATGCATACTATCTATTTGCTCTAAAATTATCGTACATCCTGCACCAACCGAGGCGAAACCAATAGTGCACATCGGAGGAAAGTGAATTCGTTCCGAAAAAGGAAGTGCTCTCGTGTTTAATATGAAAATATTACCCCGGCACAATTTCACTTAGAGCTGGAAGGTACCTTAAACGAACTTTCCCAATATGACACCACACTTCGGCGTTCGGTTTGCTGGGGCTTCCCATTCATTTTTGCCCTGCTCCTGTTTAGTAATGTTTTCTCTGTGGGTCCGGGTATCGGTGCTCAGCTTCCTCAAGCACTCTTGGCGGCTGCGGTGTGATAGAACGGTCTTTTTCCTCCATAGTGTGTAGGTATGAGGAGCTTTCTATTCGCTTTTTCTGCCATTATGCTCCATCATTTCGCCACCTGTTCACCATAAGCATCATCACCGATATCATCACCACACCATCATTGCCGTTATAATCATTGATGACGCACTCCCGCCACCCCCGACTCGATCCCACACACCTGTCTGTCTGGGAGAGGTGGTTTGAGGTGATAAACAATTTTATATCATTGATATACCTACTCGACTCGACTTCATCCAGACCATACAGCAGGGCCAGAGTAAGAGTGGTACACCTGAGAACCATTTTGCTCGGCAAACATCATTCGCAACATCTCCATCAATCACGGGTTGGAACCCAGCAGAGACGCGGGGCTTCGTGGCCGCACTTGTTGGTTTGGTTTGGTTTGCCATGCTGCATCGCTGTGTGCGTAAGTGTGATTTGGCTTTTGAGGTTATGGCTTCGGGAAATTATGATTTATTACCGGAGCGCGGTCTCACAAGTGACATCGATTCAGGCCGAGGGCCATGCTTCCTTTCTAGCTGGTAGATAGGATGTTTGGTACATAATGATGGTGGACATCGTCGTCGCTGCTAATGCTGATCCAACAATTGCGATAGCATAGAAGGAAGGTACGTTGGCAAATTTCGGCCAGTCCCGATCGAGGCAAAATCGCCGATGGGACAGACAGCAATCAGTTGATTAGTTTGCTTGACGCAAGATTTGACCTCAGGCCCTTGGTTGCGCGTTGCCTTTGATATCGGGTACTCGTAAATTGACATTGCAATGAAATTTGTGTACAAAGGTGGATATCTGGCGGTCATAGCTATTGGTGGAAAGTTTTGTTTATTTTCGTTTCATAAGCCAAGAAAGCAAATATTTGATTGAATTTACGGTTGAAGTTACTTTATTTGCCTGAAACTATGAAATTAATCTTCAACATTCATTTTCTCATGTAAAAAAACTGCATTTCGAATTTTTTGATAGCTGGCGTGGCTAAGCAGAACGAGGGTAGAATGCAGCTTGGGATTAGCAACTTATTCTCAATGCACAAAACTTATGCTCTCCCTTAAAAAAAAAAAAAAAAAAAGATCAATAGCGGCGCCGGCCACTTCCTAGCAAGGTTGCCGAAATCACAGAAAAATCTGTAATTTCACAGAATTTTAAGCAAATTTTCATCACAGAATCTGTGTCACAGAACACAGAATTTTGAAAAGTTCACAGATTTCACAGAGTTTTTAAATATTGAATGGATTTCCAAAATTATATTATTTTTGGCCAATTTAAAATTAATATTGTTTGCTTAGAATTAAAAAAAATATGAAAAGATTTTAAATTGATTTTATCCAACTAAAATGTAAAAAAGACCCAATTTATCATGTATTTTCAATCAAATTAAAGGAAATAGCATCACAGAAACCATAACAGAATTTTTCAGTAAAATCACAGAAAGTCAGAATTTTTTTTCTCAAGAACACAGATTTTTTTTCTTGCTTCCCAGCAGTCAAAGGGGGATGAAGGAAGGATTGTTGGTAAAATACTTTTAAGGACCATTAATCTGTTATTCCAGTTTTCTTCAAAAGCGTGTTTTGAAAAACTCTGAAATAATGATAAGTCAGTATCACCAGCTATAGAAACCGTGTATAAGTGTGCGAATCTATATTCAAGTATCTCAGGAAGGGTTGTTTGAGTAAGAGAGAGGTTTAGATCAGGAGCCATTTTTGGATAATGGAGCAATCTTTGGTTGACCTACACCTCCTATGCTCCTAGACATTTCCTAAGGAAACTCCTAATAATATCTTAAAGGTGTTTTTAATTAGAAAATTAAAAAAGAATTATGAACTCTGAAATAATTAGAATTGTCACCATTCGAATTTTCTAGAGGCTAGCTGTTTTCCTCCCAATAATCTCTAAAAGATCACTGATTCTCGAAACGACTTTTGAAAAGAAATAACAAATAAACACTCAAAAAGCATGGAATAAAGAATTAAAAAGTTATGAATGATTATTATTATTATTTATTTAAGACCTTTTAACCACCCGAGTTATTCGGGTAGTAAGTTATAGATGATGCAATTTGAAAAAAAAAAAACATTATGGAGCAACAGAAAAGTAGAAAAGGAATTTGTAAATATCAGCTACAAATTTTCCATAATCAAATAAATACTACTTAACTCCAGAGCTTTTTTTTTAACTGATTTATTTTAAACGGCTCATACGATTAGGTTTGAAGGAGCCAAACTCGTTTTCCTTTTACACTCGTTTGCTTAGCTTAGCACTTTTTTAGAAGAAAAAAGAAGATAGAAAGGGAAATGTGAAAATAAAAAGGATTATAGACGAAGATCGATAGCTTTTAGAAAATCCAGAGCTTTGTCAAAGAAAACAGAATCGGTCTTCTTATCTAAGTATGCCAGCTTTACTTCTTGGTTTAATTTCATGCCGTTCTTTCCTGAACATATTTTCTGAACCTGATTTAGTTCGGATTGCGGAAAACCGGGCCCGTTGACTCAAATATTCACAACACTTTGCAAAAAAGCTAAATTTTCGCCTATTCCCGATTGAACTTCTCTCTTTCACGTTTTAAAACTTAAAAAAATTCCCCGGACGCAGTCTTTATTATTCACCAAATTTTCTATTCGCGAAAAATAAACAAACGGGGAAAACGCGATGACAGAAAAAACGCGTCCTTTCTCCTCAAAGGAAATCGTAAAATAGTACTTTAAATGCGTATTGAAATTTTATGAGCTTTCCAAACGAAATATTTAAAAAAAATCTCAAGCAATGACCTTAAAATAAAAAATTGGAAATAAGTTTTAAATGGCCAACTGTAAATACTTTGAAGCATGAGAGGCCACCAACATTTTCAACGGGCTGGCCAAATTTTAGATATGAGGTAAGTAATTTTTCTTTATTATTCAAGAATACGCTAATAAAATTTAAAATTTCTGTATAAACCACTTTAAGAACAGATTCAGCTTAGTAAAAAATTTTTGTTCCATGCATTTTTTACGAATTCTTTTATGCGATTTAAAACCTTCTTAATTGATTCCACAAATGTCGCCCATTTCAAATGTTTTTAAGTTCACCGGTCTCCCTGAAAATTTTCTAAGGTGTTTCAAATTAAAATTAAAAAAAAACATTACATGGAATGAAATTGTTGAAAACTTGTACCGTTTATGAGGTTTCAAAAAAGATTATTTACTTAAAGTACTGATGAGCACAGACCTCCTGAACTCCTTCGAGTTTAATCTCAAAATTTACCTTTTTTTCACACGAAAAAAAAATTCAGTGGAATTTTTCATAATATCAAATTTTGATTTGAAACAAAAAAAAAACAAAATAATAAATATTTATGAACTACAGTTTAAAGATCTTCAATAAAAAGAAAATATTGTAAAATTTTAACGGATGTTCGATGTTTTTAAAACAAATTTCGTATAATTTTATTTTGATTATAATGTAAACGTGGTTCGGGGAATTTTTAAGCTTGATATTCTGTTTTCTGGAGGCCCTCCAAACTCCCCGAGGATTAAAGGTAGAGTCAGTTCGTAAGCTCAAAAGAGACCACTTTAAAAACAAATATTTGGGGGGGGGGGGGGGTGCGGTAGGGTCTAACGGGTAAAAAAAACACCATTTTCACGATATTTTTTAGAGCTATCGTTCGAACAAATGCATTCAATTTTTTTGCATTATACAAAGCATTGTTAAAAGAACATTTAGTAATTATTTCGTAGAAAAATATTGAAAAATGAACCGGTGACGGAGCACTTTCGAGGATGCCTTTTAGAAAACAGGATTTGCGGTGGACACTGTATCTCAGCACAGAATCATCTGAAGTCGAAAAATCAGAGCAAAATATTTTTAATAGTTGTTTTTCTGGACCCCAACGTTTTTATTTAACTTAAGAAAAAATTTATGAAATTTTTGTGGCTGTTTGAAGTAAAAACTACGACTTTTCACGAAAAAATCCGCCATTTTTTATTTGTAAAATCTCTCCAAAGTAAAAAATAACGTTGGGGTCTGGTATTTTATATGTTGAAAATATGTTCCAAATTTGA